>NC_034009.1:2576110-2640546 GCF_000346465.2 Prunus persica
TGAATTTTTGGGCTTTGAGTGTAGATCTCCTTTGATCTGTCTTCTGTGGAGGTGGAGTTGAAGCCTGTGGTGGGATCTACTATCTTATGGTGGTGTGGGATCGTGTATGGTGTTAGAGATGCTATGACTTTTATCTAAAGGTCAAGGTGGAATTTGAGTGGTAAGAGCATCCACAATGGGAGGGTGTATAGGGGGTGTATGTTAAATATACACCCCTTGTTACTAGAATCATCTCCAATAAGGAGATGTAAAGGATTATAAACATACATCACCACTATGGAGATATAAAATAAAATGTACATTTGTATCTATTTTTACATCCTTTGCAGGCAGGACCCACCCGAGAAAAGAGAGGAAAAATGAAGAAAAGTTTGCATCTATTTATACATATTTAGATTTACATCGTTTCCTATTGGAACAAAAAACGTATTTACATCCTCCGGCAGTGTAAAGGGAATGTACACCTCCGAAAATACACCCCCCCATTGTGGATGCTCTAAATGCTCTTTCACTTTATGGTGTTTTCATATCCGGAATGGACGAGAGTTGGTTCTCTGACATGATCTCTCAGTACTGATTGCAGAGTTCCC
Organism: Prunus persica; assembly: GCF_000346465.2. Classification (NCBI taxonomy): domain Eukaryota; kingdom Viridiplantae; phylum Streptophyta; class Magnoliopsida; order Rosales; family Rosaceae; genus Prunus; species Prunus persica. The sequence continues at coordinate 2,576,701 of NC_034009.1, forward strand.
ATTGATCCTGTCATCTTCCTCTCTGAGTAAGCTTGGTTTAAAATGTCAGTGGAGTTTTGCTCACTGTTCTTGCTTTAAATGTATTGTCTTGCTTAATTGTTTGGTTTATTGTTTGCAAGAACCCTCCTCTGGGCAGTGTTCTTCATGTACATTTTGTAATTGCCTCTATTATGAATGGATCTGGTTATTTCTCAACAAATAAAATAAAATAATTTGAATCATTCAAATGATTTAAATATCATCCCAGACGTAAGCCATGAGATAATCGAACATGCTTCCATTGACTGCCGATAGATTTGCTTCACCTTTTCTCTCAAGATTACGTAGTTTTTCCTTTCCTTCAAATCTTAAGAAACCATTTTGACCAGACTAGAATATTGTTATTAGTAGCTTTGACCATCTTCAGGTCCAGCATTTGCACATCATCGCAATTTTTTCGTATAGACTACAATACAAGACAGGGAAAAGAGAAAGGAAAATGACAAGTTTACAGATATCTTCTTTATTGGTTGGTTGCCTCATTGAGAGCCAAAAAAACCTTACTTGTGAAGGAATAGTAAAATAGTATTATTTTCGAGAGTTTCTCCCCATTAAAGAGAGATAGAGAGCAGAGAGGCTGGTGGGTTGTGTAGTTGGTTGTAAATCCCAAAGACAAAAACACAAAAAATTAAAATTAAAAAAAAATCAGACTTTGTGGGCCAAATTGCCTTAGCAATTGGCCTAAGCCACCTCAAGAGAGATGAAAGTACGACCATATTTTGTAACTTAATCTGAAAGATCAACACTTCATCAAGTTTTCTTGTATTGAGCAGATCATGGATACCTCAGTTCTTGGCCGCAGAACATCATCACATGATGAAAACCAGTCTAAATACGACCGAGCAAAAGAGCTAAAAGCTTTTGATGACACAAAGGCTGGTGTGAAAGGCCTAGTTGATGCCGGCACACTTCATGTACCCAAGATATTCATAGGGCCACCCAACGAGCTCGCTCACTTCCCCACATGTCACCAACCCAACCTGCAAGTTCCTGTCATTGATCTCCAAGGCATCAACGGTGATCTCCACAAGCAGATTGTAGATGAAGTTAGGGCCGCGTCCGAAACATGGGGCTTTTTCCAAGTGGTCAACCATGAAGTCCCATTGACTGTGTTGGAAAATATGATCCAAGGAGTGCGCAAGTTTCATGAGCAGGATCTTGATGTGAAGAAAGAGTTCTATTCCCGTGATCGAGAAACAACTGTCAGATTCAATAGCAATTTTGATCTGTACAAATCAAAAGCAGCTAATTGGAGGGACACTCTGGCTTTTGCAAGGGCTGTTGTTGATCAGGACCCCAAACAACTCCCTTCAGTTTGTAGGTATTTGCTCAGAATCCCTTTCAATTTCATTACTTGTGTTCTTGATTTTGTTGTATTATTTTTTAAGTTATTGGTGGTCTAATTTAGACTGATTAACTTGGTGATTTTTACTGATTGGCTTGTCCCCCAATAATTAAAATTTGCTCCTTCTGGGAACTGTGTTCATATGTGTTCTCACATCACAAATGTATTCTACCATTTCAACTGTAATGTTTCTTTGGAACCAATGGGTCTAGCCCATTAGAGACCCATTGGAAATTAAAGGATCTTGACTTGCAGACGAGTGGCCTCATGTTCAAACCCATACGGTACCTTAGTAGGGCTTGTTTGAGAAATTTCCTTCTCCTTGTAGTTTATTAAAAAAAAGAAACCCCAACTTTTCAGATACTTTTTACCCATTTGTTCACTCCAAAATGCAGAGATGCAGTAATTGAATACACAAAGCATGTCAAAAGTTTGGGAGACCAACTCTTCGGATTGTTATCAGAGGCTCTTGGTCTCAAGCCTGACCACCTAAGGGAATTAGAATGTTCTAAAGATTATTCCTTTGTGTGCCACTACTATCCAGCATGCCCAGAACCAGAACTTACTCTGGGAAGTAGCAAGCACTCAGATCCTTCTTTCCTCACAATTCTTCTTCAAGACCAAATTGGTGGCCTCCAAGTTCTTCATGACAATCAATGGGTTAATGTTCACCCTATTTCAGGTGGCTTAGTAGTAAATATTGCTGACTTTCTTCAGGTTTGTTTACCCAATGCTAAGCACATTTCATTTTTCTGCTATTCACCAATTTTTCTAAGGCTTCCTAAATTTGTCCAGGCTATATCTAATGACAAGCTTCAGAGTGTTCAACATAGAGTGCTTGCAAACCGGGCCGGTCCAAGAGTTTCCATAGCTTGCTTTTTCACAGGACAGAGAACTGGAGCACTTGCCAAGTCCTATGGTCCAATCAAAGAGCTTATATCAGAAGAGAACCCTCCTCTGTATAGACATTTCTTGATAAGTGAATATTATGGCAAGTTCTTTTCTCAGGGGCTTGATGAGAAGTCTGGTCTTGACCATTTCAGGCTTTGAAGCCAACAATTTCCACTGGTTGACACTTTCAAAATGTAATAGTTATGGCTGAATTATGTTGTCTGATTACCACATTGTGAAGTTTCATGTACAACAAACAGTGATTGCTTTGTTAAAATAATTTCTGCCTAACTTCATTTCTTTTCCTTTTGTTAAAGTCTACAGCAGCTACAGATCCTCCTACATTGCCAAAAATTAAAGCTGTCACTTTTGTGGATTTTAGTGCTTGGTTTCTTTCTGTTCTTAGGTCTATGACAAATTTATTTTTCAGCTCATTGTAGTGGTGGACAAGGAAATAATAATGACAACGTACGGGCCCTAATCTAAATAAGGAAATAATGGCAACTATTTGTTCAATCTCGGTTGATGAAACAAAATAACTGAGAAATTTTGGCTTGCCAAAGCATTTTTATGATTATGTAGAACTTTTTTCTTTTTTAATGCAAACGATGGTCTAAACTACAAGGGGAGGAGATTTATCACACACACTATCAAAGTGTTATGAGAGTTCAAATATGAAACTACTAATCTACAAGTCAAGAAAATTCCATTTTTCATTGAACTAAACCCATTTTTCAAGGAAGTATTGCAACATTGGGGATTTCTTCATATACTCTGGAATCACTTTCCTCCAAATTATAAGTGTTAAACTAAGAATTCCTCGGCATTGTCTTCAATGGATGTCACCATCCAGAGCTCTATATAACGGTCCAATCAAGGAACTGCACAGTTTGAAAAATGCTACTTTCATTCAACCAATATCAACTATTATTTCACCAAATAATATTCACTGATTCTTTTGTTATTTTTTTTTCTTTCTAATCACGGATAAATATATGTATCCCTATATAACCGAAAATGACTAAAGATGCGTATTTTAAGGTCCAATGGACCTCCAAAAAGTCACGCTCGACGTTAGCCGAAGCCAAATCGACCCATGTTACTAGAGGATTAGGCTTGGGCCGAATTCTTGTGACCAGGTCCCATCGCGACCCTATCCATCATTTCTGATTTTAAAATTTGTCTTTTTTAACTTTTGTAATCAGTTTTTTTACACACAAGCAATATTGGGAGAAGAAGTTTCGAATATGAGACCTTTAATGTATAAGTAATTGCTCTTAAGTACTTAAATTACAAACCTTTTAGAGCACTTCCAGAGATAAGGGTTGCCCAGGCAAAAGCCCTCTGGCTTCCCAAAACCCATCCTAGAGGTGCAAACCTGCCCGGGCAAATGTGGGCTGTACCTAAGCCTATGCAAGTTGATCTCATGCTGAAGTCATAATGATGTCAGCAACCAATTAAAATACCCAAAAAATTGAAAAAAAGAAGAAAGAAAAAAACTAAAAATTTCATAATTTTTTTTTAATTATAAATACCTAGCCATATTTTTCACTTCCCACACCAAAACTTCGTACAAATTCCTCTCTTCATATCTCATGTGAATAATGATTGTCCTTGAGTTGTCATTGCAATGGATGGAAATGCATAAATAAAAAAATTGTTAGGGTTGTCACTATTTACATGAACAATAACTGCCCTTGTCTCTCCTTATCTTTTTTTATGACAAATGAGTAAAAGTGCTCTTATCATTTTTGGAATATGTTGACGTAAATAAATTTCTTGAGAGAAAAAAAATGATAATATCCAAATAGGCTGGAACGCCAAGGATGCTAATAATAGGCAGGTCCAATTGCTCTCCACGTCCATTAGGTGGGTCTGAACTCTAAACAGGGTCTACTCATTATATTTGCTCCGCTGATCCGTTGACTGATTTGAGATGCCACGGGTTGGGTCGAATGGTCCGACGGCATCATGCGGGGATTAATTATACGCGCCTAGTGGCGCGTAGGGAGGAAGAAAACAGTTGATTATTCATTTCATGTTATGGGTGAAGCATGCCAGATTTGCCCACGCTATTTGACTGCAGGCATGTTGGTTGAGAGAGAGAGAGAGCTTTAGAATCCCAGTTTTGGTTTGGCTGATGTTATCTTGATTAATTAAGCTTCGCAACTCTCTCTCGCTCCCTCTCTCTCTCTCTTAAATTGCAGTCCAAGTTCTCTTCTTTTCACAATAATCAAATTTCCCAGTTGTATACCAAGTCTTCTCTGGGTTAACTGATTTTTGGGTCTTCTGTGTACTTTTATTCTGAAAGCAATAGTAGGTTGGTGAGGTTTGTGATTTTTAGTTTGTGGGTGATGTGGTTTGCGTTTCAATGTTAAGGAAAGATGGGTGCTTTCTCTGACCCATTAAGAATCTGATACTTTTTTGGGTTTTGAGAGAACAAGGAAATGAAGGATTTTCCTGGGACGCCTGGGACTTTGACAGGGCTTCTTCTCAGGATTTCCCAATGCGTCTTTGCTGCTGGGTCTATTGCTTCCATGGCTACCACTGCCAGCTTCTTCAATTTCACAGCTTTCTGGTATTGCTTTCCTTTCCCAACTCACTGATTTGTTTCCAATATTTTGATTACAGAAGGAAGAATAGATGGGATTGAAACACTCTTGATTCTTGAAATTTTCCTAAATAAAATGTAAGCAGAAGGAATTTAGAAGTTCCTCTGCATCACTAGAGAACCAAAACTTGAATACAAATTAGAATTAGATGTACCAAATGTTCTGGGCAGTGTTCTTCTTTGGCCTTGTTTTGTTAGTTATTATCAGCTCAGTTTTGTGTAACCTGATTCTGTAGGCTTATGGGACAGATTTCAGCATCTCTTGATGCACATGCCATTTCTTGTCCTGAAAAAAATTTGTAATATTTGTTTTAAGGCAATGCTCATTTTGCAGCTACCTGATTGCTTCAATGGGTCTGCAAGTCATCTGGAGTTTAGTGCTGGCATTTCTAGATGCATATTCCTTAGTGAAAAAGAAGGTCCTCCACAACCCTGTATTGGTTAGCCTCTTTGTAGTTGGAGACTGGGTCAGACTCTACAAATTCTTGACTTCCTTACATGAAAATCTTGTGTGTCCATATAATGCTTGTCATTTAACAGCTTACTCTTTTCCTTTTCCAACAGGTTACAGCAACACTGTCTCTTGCAGCAGCTTCTGCCTCAGCTGGCATAACTGTGTTGTACTTTAGTGACTTGAGCCACTGCAATTTTGGGGAGGAATGTCAAAAATACCAGATGGCAGTTGCATTGGCGTACCTGAGCTGGGTAACAATTGCAATTTCTTCTCTAATTATGCTCTGGCTATTGGCAGCATGTTAGACCACTTGTTTGTATAGGCCATAGGATTTGTTTCATCTCATTGTAGCCCTTCTTTGTCATATATATTTCTTTCCTTTTTTTCTTCAGAACAGAAACAAGAAATTGCAGTGTCAATAGAAAAGGAAACAAACTGGATAGAACATAGCAGTACAATATTAAAAACTTACTCTCATTATGTTGTCTTTCCATTGGAAGAAGTGGGATTAGAGTTGGGAAACAGTTGTATCAAACTGGAATTATAAAACGGATATACATTTACTTGTAAAGTTGAAGGATTAGCAGAAGGAATTACTACTTTTTCTGTCGATTTTGTCCAAATTGATGTCCAAATTGATGATGATGTGAATTGGTTAGTGGCAGAAAGATCCTCATGAGTTTGTAATATTATTGAGGAGAAAGGCAGAGAATATATGCTTTTTTCCTTCCAGTTTTCCACTATGAGTTAGCTAACAATGATTTTGCATACAATAACTTAAACTATATCTGTATTGTTGGTGTGGCATCTTGCCACTACATCTTCATTTTCTTTTCTAATACCAAAACAATAGCATGCTTGCTTCCAGTGAGCAAATTGCCATCTAAGTTCAGTGGTCCTCACTCCTCATATGTCTACTTGATGCATTTTGTTCGAATCCCACTGGAGGTATGCTATTTTATACAAAAAGCTACAGGAACCCATGGCTTGCTGGAAAGTGTGTCCATTTATTATATCAGTTTTATTAAACAAGTGTGCTTTAATCTTGCTTATGTTTGAGCAAGACACTTGCTTTGTGTCATTGGTATTTGTAATAGTTTGGTAGGTATGTGTATTTGTGGAATGTGGTGTTGGCATAGGTCTGCAACAAATTAAACCTTGTGTCTTTCAAAGCAGTCTTCTCTGAAATTGATGGACCATCATATTGTGGGATAAGCGGCAGCAAGCAAGGCTGCAAGAGAAGTGTGTCTGTCTACCAACAAAAGTAAGTGGAAGCAGACAATGTTGGGTTAGTGGTTAGTGAGGGCCCAATGGCAGGTGAAAGTCAGAGAATCCCAATAACCTATCAGGCACTACTTTAGACACATTGTCATCGCTTATCATAACCCATTTGTCTCTCTAAAACTAAATTTAGAAGAAAAACACTCGAGTGCAACTTAAAAAACTTATGTGAAATAGCGATACAATTAAAGACTGTCACGTTAGAAAGATATCAGGGGTGGTATATCGCGATTGGAGGATAGTAAAAGAGTGGTGCTAAACAAATTATAAAATTAATTGAGTATACCTTATAATTTAAGTTAATTTTAATATTTTAATCAAATTGTAAAATTAATTAAGTGCACTCTATTTAACTACCAAAATAGCTCTAGTACAACACTCTAAGAGCAAGTCCAGCGCATCGCCCAAACCGAGTGAAAGGGCCCCCAGGCCAGCCCGAAGTAGCTCCAGCGCGAGAAAGGAAGCCCGGGCAGCAGCTGGGTCCCACGAGCCTGGGCAGGCCCAATGGCAACTTCAGCCTGGGCTTGAGCCCGAGTTGGCTGACGTCAGCGTACGCAGAATTCAAATTTTTTTTACCGTTGACGCGTGAATTACACGCGCCAACGGTAAAAAAAATTTAAACTCCACGCGCTGACGTCAGCCCTGACAGCAACCAACGGTAAAAAGCCACGTGTCGCGCCAGGGACGCTCCTATGGATTTTTTTCCAGAAATCCGACGGTCCTCTTTTTTTTGCTAAAAAAATTGCAAAAAAATTCTGAAAAATTCTGAAATTTTTTAAAAAAAATACCAAAAAATTCAATATTTTTTCCCTATAAATACCTAACCATTTTATTTACTTTCCACACAAAATCTTCATACAATTCTTCTCCATCCCCAATATTTTTTACTCTCCACTCACATTATTCACTTTTCTCACCAATTCTCCACACAAACTATTCTCCTTCCAATATTTCTTACTCTTCACTCATATTTTTCACTTCCCACACCAATTCTCCATACAAACTCTTCTCCTTCCAATATTTTTTATCCTCCACTCACATTTTTCTACTACTTTCCATTTGTAAAAAAAAAAAAAAAATGGCCTCTTCTGTCGAAACCGGGGATTCGTGGTCAACTCAGGAAGATATTGCGTTGTGTCACTCTTGGGTGAACATTAGTCATGACCCTATCACGGGCAATGAGATGAAGTTCCATCATATGTGGAGCAAAATTCATGGAGAATTTTGTCAAAGATCGGGTTCCATTCGGACCGAAATGGCGTTGTCTAGTAGATGGAAACTTCTGAATAAAGATTTAGGCAAATGAAGAAATGCCTTGACAAAAGCAAGGGAGAACATTCGAAGCGGTCAAAATCTATCCGATGAGGTAAAATATTTATAATACCATTTTCATCAATTTAATGTAACTTTTTATTTTTGACATATTCTATTTCTTTTTCTTGCATAATTTTTTTTTTCTTTTTGCATGTCCAATTTGTCTATATTTTCTTGCATAATTAATTTTATTGTTGCAATTCAAATTAGTTTTATTTTCTTGCATAATATAATATTTTTTCTTGCACTTTCAATTATTTATTTTTAATAGATCATACAAGCACAAATGTGGTTTGGTGCCATGGGGCAAGGCAAAAAAAATTTCGTGCATTTCCAATGTTGGGAAGTTGTGAAGGATTGTTCGAGATTTAAAATTATTCTCACCGGTCCTTCGGTTGTGTTGAATGAGACACCACTCCATGATTCACCATCAACCGATTCGTCATTGGATCCCCAATGGAAACGGAGTCACCACTCCCACGTCCGCCGAGACCGATTGGGAGAAAGGCGGCAAAGGCCAAGAGAAGGGCCACTTCGAACATTGATTGTGTTCAAATATTCGAGCAAATAGCTAAGAACAACTCTCTAAGATTGGAGAGAGACTTGAGGAGAGATGAAGCGGACAAGGCACGATTGGAAGCCTTTGCAATTGAAAAGCAACATGCAAAAGAAAAAGACGACGATGAGAGAGAGATGAAAATCATGGCCATGGATACGAGCCATATGTCTCATGAAACAAAGGCCTATTGGAAGCATAAATGAAGGGATGTGATGAGAAGAAAACTTTTCCATGACGACGGACCTAGCAATACGGATTGGCTAAATGATGAAAACCATTAGATTGTATTGTTGTATTTTTTTATAATTGTTGTATTTTTTTTAAATTGTTGTATTATCCTTTAATTTGTTGTATTGTTTCTTTTTTATTCAATCAAAAAAGCATTCTATAATTGGACTATTTATTAAAAACATTTGAGCATTCCTCACAAAGATTAATTAAAAACAAACCTTCATTTATTGCAAACAACACACAAAACAAACCACACATAAAAACATAATAATAAAAAAGACCTCGCAATAATTCCACAAAACACCACACACAAAAACAAAGCATAATTAAAAACAAAGCATAATTCCAAACAAAGCACGAATCTAGCCTTCATCCATTGTGATTGCCTTTCATCTGCCACAAGTGCTCGATCAAGTCAACTTGACGTCTTTCGTGAACATATGAAGATTGCATTTCTTGATAACGATCAATCATGGGGTTGTTGAATCGACCATCCTGAAGTAACGGTTCGGGCTCCATTGGTAGTCCATTTGGTCTCATCGGCCTTTCATATATTCTTGTCAATGCCGTGTTCATAGGATCGGGTTCAAACACCTCTGGAGCATCGTAGTCATACTCATCCTCCACAATCATGTTGTGGAGGATGATGCAAGTCATCATAATACTCCTCAGCACCTCCTCGTCTAGCATCCGAGCAGCACCCCTGATAATTGCCCAACGAGCTTGCAAGATACCGAAACACCTTTCCACATCTTTCCTGTAACCTTCTTGAAAGGAAGCAAAGCTTCTTTCCTTCTCGGATTGGGGATTCAAAATTGTTTTCACGAATGTCGTCCACCTAGGATAAATTCCGTCGGCAAGGTAGTATGCACCAGAGTATACGGTATTGTTGATTTGGTATGTGACCTGAGGGGAATGACCTCGCAATACCTCGTCGAACACCGGGGATTGACCAAGGACATTAAGGTCATTCTGAGATCCGGCAACCCCAAAAAAGGCATGCCAAACCCAAGTGTCGAATGAAGCTACGGCCTCCAAAATGATACTTTTTTGGCCCTTCCGATTCCCATACTCTCCTTGCCACGTAGTAGGACAATTCTTCCATTGCCAATGCATGCAATCGATGCTTCCGATCATTCCTGGGAAACCTCGAGCCTAGCCTTTTTGTAGAAGTCTTTGCAGGTCCCTCGGAGTGGGTTTGCGAAGGTACTCCCTCGTGTACAAATTTTCCACTGCATCAAAGAATCTCACCAAGCACTCTAGGATAGTAGATTTTCTCATCCTTGCAATCTCATCCACCTGCTCTGCAGATGCCCCATAAGCAAGCATCCGCAAAGCAGCTGTAAGTTTTTGCTCCGGGATAAGACCCAAAAACTCCAACAGCATCATGCTTTTGAATGAAGTATGTGTCGTAATTACAAATATCATGCATGATTTTTTGGAACAAATGTGGCTGCATTCTATATCTCTCTCGAAACTTATGAGCAGGATATAACGAATTTGGGATAAAGTAATCCTCCAAGAGATTCTTACCCCGAGACTCTCTGCGTCTGTCCACATTCGGGGCACGACGACGATGGTGTTGGCTTGATTGATTCATCATACACACCGCCGCTACTTCAAGCATTTCTTCCTCTTCTTCATTGGCGTCCCGATCTTCTTCCTCACGTCTACGCCGGATTTCTTCTCATTCTTTCTGTTGCCTCTCCAACACCCTCCTGAAGTTTGATATTGAGAGTATAATGTGTTTTGTAAAATTTGATAAATGAAGGAATATATCAGAGATTGTGTGAGAGGAGTGGTGTTGATGGTGTAGTTTTATAGAGGAATTCAGAAGATAGAGATGACACGTGGCATAATTTTAGAGGGTGAAAATCTTATCTGAAATCTGAGATCACTATTTGTAAAAAAATATCTGAAAATCTTATCAGACATGGGACACGTGGCACAATTTTAGAGGGTGAAAATCTTATCTGAAATATGAGATTATAATTTTTTAAAAATATCTGAAAATCTTATCTGACATGGGACACGTGGCACAATTTTAGAGGGTGAAAATTTTATCGGAAATCTGAGATTATAATTTGTATTAATGAATATCCGAAAATTTTATCTGGAATAAGACACGTGGCAACCGAGATTCTCATCCGAAAATCTTATTCGAAAATTTAATTACAAAAGATTATCAAAATTAATGATTTAAAGTATAAAAAAATAGGAAATAAAGTACAATGAATAGTAATTGCCCTAGACTTGCCCTAGACTTTGCCCTTGTGGGTGGAACCACAAATGGCAAGGCTGACACTATTCACGTGAATAGTGACAGCCCTTGCTTGCCCTTGCCTTAGACTTTGCCCTAAGGGGTGGAGTTGCTCTAATACCAATCATAAACCAGATTTTTCTTTTTACATGAATTTGTGCCATCTTTTCAGATTTTGGATTTCATCAAAATCTTTAATTTCATAATACCAATCATAAACTAGTACTCGTTGCGTTATTCATGAGCACCAAGCAATACGAAGACTTTTCTACGTCTGATAAGGGTTGAATATAGTGAGTAAGGTGTACTTATTAAAATTTTATTTGTTTCACAATTCAATATATCTTTTTTGGTCATTTTATATTAAGGTAAATGAGCAATTCAATAAATAGTTTTGGTAGTAGGGTATACTCAGTTAATTTTAGGGTTCGTTTAGCAGCACTCTAGTAAAATAGTGTTATTCCCGTTTTACACAAGTGTTACTTATGTGGAAATGAGATAACACTGTTTTATTATTCTCGACCAATCAGAGTATGTCACACGTGATAATTTTTCTACTTGTCATACCATGATTGATCGAAAATATCCCTGTTTCACACAAGTTTTTTTGAATTTAGAGAGGCTCTAATAATCATGACCTGTACAACTCCTTAACAAAATGATTCCCACATGGGAAAGTATTTTGAAAATCTGAAAGATGAATATATGAAGTGTTGTCTCTTTCCAGTGTGGTCCTGGAAAATAGTGAATAGGAAGTTGTGTCTTTGATACCGGATCCAGATATTGCGGGTTGGGTTGAGCTCAGCAGAAGCTAATTCTTTCAAGGTGTGGTGGTGGGAGTTTGCTTAATGAAAAGCCTTCCTTAGACATCTGATTTTTCTGATTGCAGTTTTATAAGTATAGCATACGATGTTTTTTTGTTCTGATTTTTCTGAATTTTTGGAATGGTTCCCTAATAATATCAATGACGCAAAAGTCATATTCCAAATGGATATAATGACATAAACGATTATTGAGTAAGTAGAACAAATTCCATAAGCAGACAATTTACCTCCTTTCATGACAATGGACCAGCACATAATAACTTCTTAAAAAATCCATAAAAGTATGTTCTCATTAGAATTCCCTTATAATCTTCCATCAGGGTATGAGAATATTGGATTAATTGATCAGGGCCATGCATGGTATCTTCTACTATTCCCCTATCTATTCTATAATATGAAGACAGGAAATTGTTATCACATCAGAGGAACTTAATCAAGAACCTGATACTGTCAACATGAAACAAGAACCAAGACTCAAACTATTCCACCATCCTCTATATAAACACATGCATGATGTGCTCCTCCAGCTTTGTCAAGAATTGAAATAGGAGAAGGAAGAAAGGGCACCAACCAGAGGAGGTGATGGCACAGGTGGCATGTAATGATCTTAGGGGAATTTACAAGAAGTTCAAGCCACACCTCCTCATGGTTTTAGCTCAGATGGGCTATACATTTCTGTATTTTATCACAGAAGCTTCCTTCAATCATGGGATGAACCCTCATGTCTACATAACTTATCGACATATTGTGGGCGGTGTAGTGATGTTCCCTTTTGCCTATGTTCTTGAAAGGTATAATAGGGCAACATTCTTTTGTCAAATATCTGGCATGTTATGTCATATTAAAACTACCATCATGCGTTGAACTGTGTGTCCATTCAATCAATTATCTAGCAAGATCAACAGTTTAGAAACATAACATCTCAGACGGTCTGGTACGAGAATATTTTTGCTTCTACACATAACTTTTAACATTTCTACATGCATATTGTCATTTAAGTTATGCGTTTAACTATTAATCTTTGATTCTCCTCCTGCAGAAAAGACAGACCAAAGCTCACATTAGCTCTTTTCTTGGAACTTTTTGTTCTTTCGCTTCTGGGGTAAGGACATGCAGAACCCATATATGTTTCTGGATAAAGGCAAAAATAAAGAGCTAGCTAATTAAGTGTCTTTGTCAATGGCTGCAGGGTGGGTTTGACTTTAAACATGTACTTTGCAAGCTTAAGATATACCTCTCCTACATTCCTTGCATCAATAATCAACACCATAGCTTCCGTAACTTTTGTAATTGCGATTGTACTCAGGTTAGTGAACCTCTTAATTAATCCAGAAATCCGAAGCATCAAGTCATGTTTTACCCTTGATAAATTACCTTTGAATTCAGGTTGGAGGTTCTTAATCTTCGAAATCCTCGTGGGTTAGCGAAAGTTTTGGGAACCCTCGTCTCCTTAGCTGGTGTAATGACCATGACATTGTACAAGGGGCCTATTGTGAGAAATTTATGGCATCCATTAATCCATGTCGAAGGAAAATTCTCCATCCATGAGAACTGGTTGAAGGGTTCAATTCTTACTGTTGCAAGCTGCATATCATGGTCTATCTGGTACATTATGCAGGTTTTAGCCCTTACTCAAACCTATATTGTACATTGTGAAACATACACAACTATTACATATATGTGACACTAAAGATGGAATTTCTGATAATTCATAAGGTGATCTTGAAATAATTTTCTGATAAAAAAAAATGTAGGCAATTACATTGAAAAGATATCCTGCACAACTGTCACTGACTACATGGATGAGCTTTATAGGGGCAGCACAATCAGCTGTCTTCACAGTGTGTATAGAACATAGACGAGCTGCTTGGACAATTGGATTCAACATCGACCTCTGGTCCATATTATATGCTGTAAGTCTAATAAGAAAGTATGAAATGTTGCTTTACAGTAAGATTGATTGTTCTAATGTGGGTGGTGTATGGCAGGGAGTAGTGTGCTCTGGTCTTATAATCTTCATTCAACTATGGTGCACAGAAGAGAAGGGGCCAGTTTTCGTGACCATGTTTAATCCCGTTTCAACAATATTGGTGGCTGTTCTAGCATACTTCGTCCTCGGTGAAAGACTTTATACCGGCAGGTAACGTTTTGCATTATTCACCCTAATGCGCATTTACAGGTAGTTTCATGTATCTAGAGTTTAACCAAGGCATTGCAGGTATGCAAGGTTTCCTCATTGTCCAAAATGAAAACTTAGTATAATACATCAATAAAAGCAGTTTCCAGTTACTACTTTCAAGTAGTGGGTGCGCATGCGCATCCAATTGGGTAGACGGATCACATTTTCATGCCACATAAGTGAATCGCATTATGTGACACATAGGATCCATTTGTTATACTTTAATTATTATTACCAATTAGTAATTGAAACTTAACGTATCACATAATTTGATTCACTAATGTAGTCTAAAAATATGATTATTCGCTAATTCGTCCAAATGTATGATTGTTTTAGCATTAATATATCCAATTTTAACTGCGAGAGTGGGTTAAAAGTAGAGGGAGGTAGTGGCTTGGATGTTCTAACAGTTCATATGTGGTTTGTTGATCAGCATACTAGGGGCATTTATTGTCATCCTTGGCCTGTACTTGCTGTTGTGGGGAAAAGAAGGAGATGAAGTATACATCAAGTCAGAAGAGTCCTCTTATCAAACAACATATGAAGAGCACAAGGATAATAACATACAGAAAATCACTTCAGCTAAGAAGGATGTGCTACATGGTGAACCCTAAAGGTTAGATTGGATCATTCCCTAGAATCCATTGAGAGAGGGAATCGAAAACCAATAAAACTGTGAACAAGAAGAAGATGATGAAAGTAACAAGAAAAGTTGTGCGAGCAAACAAGGGAGGAAGAGAAAGGAAGTCCGCTTTAAACTTGCTCATACACAAGCTGCAGGAACCCATGGCTCGCTCGAAAAAGTGTCCATTGATTAATGCATCATTTTTCCTATAGAAGTCTACTTTAAACTTCCTTATGTTTGAGCAGGACACTTTCTGTGTCATTTGTAATATTTTGTTAGCTCTTTTATTTATGGAATGCGATCTTGGCATAGGGTCTGCAGCAGCAAGAGAAGTGTTATTTACAATTGTGTCAACAACAAATGGTTACCAAAATAAGTCAGTGGAAGCAGATGGATGTTGGCTTAGTGTTTGGTTACTGGCAGGTGAAAGTTAGAGAACCCCAATATGCCTTCTTTAAACACATTGTCATCCCTTATTATTAACCCATTAATTTGTCTCTTTAACTAAATTTAGAGGCTATTAATCATGATCTGCAGAAATTCCTTAACCAAAATGATTCCCACTTGGGAAAGTAAGTATTTTCTTAATCTGAAAGATGCATGTTTGAGTTGTTGTCTGTTTTCAGTGTGGTCCTGGAAATAGTGAGTGGGAAGTTGTGTGCTCAGCAGAAGCTTCTCTTTCGAAGTGTGGTGTGGTGGGCGTTATTGCTTTCGTAAAACTAAAAAGCCTAACTTCTTCAGACATCTGATTTTTCTTTCTCTTTTTTTTTTGGTATATAGGCATCTGATTTTTCAGATCGCAGTTTGTTAAGTACTGCACGCAATGTGACCCTATGCTGTCATGAAAAAATAAAAAAAATTGAAGTAGGGGGACAAAATAATTTCTTATTAAAGAAGGTGTTATCCACACTCTCGCAATGCTTTTAAGAAAGCATTATTCGTACTACTGTAGTATTCTATAATCAATCATATACAAGGATGTTTTAGTGCATAAACCAAATTTATGGATGCATGATTTTCACTCACATCAATAATAAAGTCTTCAGTTGTAATAAGATTCTCGAATAATTCCCCGAAATCTATGGTGCAAAAATCATATTCCAAATTACATACCCAATATTATTATATTGAGCAATTTAATCAAGAACCTGATACTGTCAACATGAAACAAGAATCAAGACTCAACTATTCTATTACCCTCTATATGAAGAGAACATGCATGATGTGCTCCTCCATCTTGTCAAGAATTGAAACTTCAGAAGGACGAAAGGGACCAACCAGTGGAGGTTATGGCACAGGAGGCATGTAGTAACTTTGGGGGAGTTTACAGGAAGTTCAAGCCACACCTCCTCATGGTTTTAGCCCAGGTGGCCTCTACATTTCTATATTTTCTCACAGAAGCTTCTTTCAATCATGGGATGAACCCTCATGTCTACATAACATATGGACATATTGTGTCCGGCCTAGTGATGTTCCCTTTTGCCTATGTTCTTGAAAGGTAAATATATGCATAAAGTTGCCTTTGTACTTATAGGGTAACATTCTTTTGCAAGATATTTGGTGTCATCAATTTAGCACTGTATGTTAAACTAAGAGTCTATCCAATCAACATTGATCTAGTTAGATTTACTGTCTAGCAACATAACATGACAAACTGTTTAATAAGAGAACATTTTTCTATGTCAATCATGATAACTCCAACAATTCTACCTATTTTGTCATAGGTTTATTTATCGATCTTTAATTCTCCTCCTGCAGAAAACAGAGACCAAAGCTCACAATTGCTCTTTTCTTGGAACTTTTTGTTCTTTCTCTTCTTGGGTAAACACATATAGAAACCTTATATGCTTCTGATAAAGGAACAAAATAAATGGCTAATTAAGTGTCTTTTCCAATGGTTGCAGGGTGGGTTTGACTTTAAACATGTACTTTGCAAGCTTAAGATAACACCTCTCCGACCTTCATTGCATCAATGGTGAACACCATAGCTTCCCTAACCTTTGTCATTGCAGTTGTACTCAGTTTAGTATACCTTTTCATCCATAAATCCAAAGAATAATTCGCATTTTATCCTTAATAAATTAATTATTAACTCAGGTTGGAGGTTCTTGATCTTCGAAGTCCTCGAGGGTTAGAGAAAGTTTTGGGAACCCTCGTCTCCTTAGCCGGTGTAATCACCATGACATTGTACAAGGGGTCTATGCAGGGCCGTCCCTGAGATTTTGAGGGCCCTGTGCGAAACTTAAATTAGGGCCTCGCATAATCTAATACGAAAATACTATAAAAATTTGCCATAACTTAATGTCATAAACAATTTTTTTTTTATAACTAAAATTCACCATCAATAAATATGCACTGAAAATCAGAAATTAAATTCATAAATATTTAAATATTTTCATCAATTGTAGCATGTGATTCTCTAACAATGAATCTATCAAGAGCTCGAGTCCAAGAGATTGTGGTCACCCACCGTTGGACTACAGGGTCCAAGAGATCAAGACTGCATGTAATATATAGAATAGATTGAAATTTAGATACATACCTGAATTTGAAAAAAGAACGAAAGAGAAATTGATTAATAATGATGATTACTTACCAGAAAATCAGAGTTTAAGAGAAAGAAGAAGTCATGAAGCTTTTTTTGTGGTGCTAGCCAGTAGAACGACATCAAGGAGCATCGAACTCGGGCCCTTTTGCCAAAGAGAGATGTGCTCCATCCAACTCCCCTGAATACGCTGTTGTGCAAATATCCAGACGTTATATTATATATACGATTCATATAATATTAATATATATATAATATAAATAATTTTTTTTTCGGGGGCCCTTAAGAATCGGGGGCCTTGTACGGTGGCGCCACTTGCACCACCCCAGGCCGCCCCTGAGTCTATGGTGAGATATTTATGGCGTCCATTGATCCATATTCAAGGGAAATCCTCCATCCATGAGAACTGATTCAAGGGTTCAATTCTAACTGTTGCATGCTGCATAACATGGTCTATATGGTACATTATGCAGGTTTTAGCCCTCACTCAACTATATGGCACCTACTGAGGTGTACACAACTATTACAAATGTGTATACATATAGCACGATCTCATATTCACCGATTAACTACAAAATAAAATAAAACAATGCAGGCAATCACGTTGGAAAGATATCCTGCTCAACTGTCACTGACAACATGGATGGGCTTCATAGGGGCAGCACAACCAGCTGTCTTCACAGTGTGCATAGAACATAGACGGGCAGCTTGGGCAATTGGATTCAACATTGACCTCTGGTCCTATTATATTCTGTGAGTATAATAAGTGGTAAATATGAAATGTTGCATTAAAAAAGGGAATCATAAGATTCTTCTAATGCGGGGGCCTATATGGCAGGGAGCTGTGTGCTCCGGTCTAAAAATCTTCGTTCAACTATGGTGCACAGAAAAGAAAGGACCAGTTTTTGTGGCCATGTTTGATCCCGTTTCAATAGTATTTGTGGCTCTTCTAGCTTACTTTGTCCTCGGTGAAAGACTTTATACGGGCAGCTAATTTTTCACACTATAATGCATTTACAAGTAATTGCACGTATCTAGAGTTTAACTAATGCATTTACGAGTAATTGCACATATCTAGAGTTTAACTAAGACATCAACCCAATAAAGACTCTGTATGCAAAACAAAAACTTTGTAAAATGCATCCAATTGGGTTAAGGGATTACATTTTCAATCCACGTTGTGTGACAAGTAGGATCCATATGTTACATTAATTTTCCTTGCCAATTAGTCACATAATTTGGTGTGGAAGGAGGTAATTCTAAAACTTCATGTGTGGTTTGTTCAGCATAGTAGGGGCATTTAGTGTCATCCTTGGCCTATACTTGCTATTGTGGGGAAAAGAAAGTGATGAAGTTTACATCAACTCAGAAGAGCACAAGGATAAAAACATACAGAAAATCACTTCAGCTAAGACCGATGTGCTACATGATGAACCATAAAGATTAGATTGGATCCTTCCCTGGAATCCTTTGAGAGGGAATTCACAAATCGAAATTCAGAAGCAATCAAACCTAAAAGAAGAAGATGAAGGCAGCAAGAAAAGTTGAGTGAGCAAATATGGGAGCAGGAGAAAGATTCCAGATTCCAAGGCAGCAGAGACTGTACGCTACTAATTTCTGCTACAAATTCCAAATTGATTAAAGATTCCAAATTCACCTTTCCACAAAATTCCATCTATTGTTTTGCTTGTTATATTTATTTGTTTGGATCTTATTTATTCAAGCAATCCTCAAATTTCATCAACTTCAATATATGCACAATGCAGTTAGAAACATCAGAAAGTTAAAAACCAACACTGGACCATCTTACAGAAAAATATGGTGAACACTGGACATTACTAATTGTTTTAATCCCAAAATGCCTTCTAGCTACATTTAACAATTCTGACACAGACTTGCCACCAGCCAACCTAAATCAGGCAATTGAAACAGTGCTGACAAATAGATTGCCAACAAGCAATAAGATTGTCAGTAAATGTAAATGAAGGCATCTAAATTATCCAAATACTTGATGAAACATCTAAGCAGCAGGGGGCCGAAGTTCATGATCACGAGATGTATCACGGACCGATGGAGGTAAATAATGCCACATTGGAACCAGACTATAGCTAGGATACATTGCCATCTTGCTTGCCCCGGGATGATATGCAGCTGGGACTGCTGGGTGGGTTGGAACAAACCCAGAAGGTGAAATTGCCATACCTTTCAACTGCTGCTCCAACCTTTCTTTATCTGCTTTCAGTACAAGTTTCTCTTCACGGAGTTCATTCTTCTCTGCCTGTCATAGGCAAGAGCAGTCAACAAAGTGAGTACTCAAAACTTCTCAAGTAGTAAAACTGAAATATAGGGAGAGTTTGAACCATCTAACAACCACCCTGATTCTAAATTCCAAATTGTACCTCAAGAGTTCAAAATAACCTTATGTTTCATTTGAAATTGAGGAATTTTAGTCTAAATTGATCAAACCCTACCAATACATAAATATTTGAATCTGACAAAAGTTTCTCTTTCACTAAAACGTATTTTGTACACGGATTTTAAATGATGCATTGTACCTAGTTATTTCAAATTCAAAATATTGCATTAGTCATTTTGAACATGTTGTACTTTTTTTTTTTTTAATGAATACTCCAACAAATGTAGAGTTAATCTTGAAATTTCAATCTTGTGTCTTAATTTATATCTGGTCATTTTGAACATGTTGTAATTTCTTTTTAGGAATACTCCAACAAATGTAGACTTAATCTTGAAATTTCAATCTTGTGTCTTAATCCGTGCATCCGAATGCACCTTTAAGTAATTCATGCCTCTGATTAAAAACAAAAGATTGAAAACCAGTCCATCATCGCAATGCAATGGGAGAGAAGTCAAGGTCAAAGAAAGAACCTGACCTAATGTTATGATGGATGAATAAAAGCTTACAAGAAAGTTATATAGGGATTCTACACACTTGAAAGGGGTATCTTGAATAGTTACGACTGTAAATTATGATAATAAAGGATAAGTTTTGGGTGGAACGAATCTTTTATAGAATCAACTTATACATGGTACAAATCAGGTCATTGTTGAAATGATTTATTGTATAATCTCCAGCCGAGAGGAGCTTGTCCAAGGTATCAAGTGAAGCAAAAGGGATGTTTGGAATTTTACCCGAGTTTACCACAAACCACATGGAAACAAATAATACTTTAAAATCAATCATAAAATCCTATCATAACTTTAAGATCATCTGAAGCAATTTTCTGTTCATTTTCAATCAACTCAAATAAGTTTGAAATACTAGATAGCAGAGATGGCTCAAAAGGATTAGCTGAATGAAAAGAATATTGCTTTCAAACTCAGTGTTATTTGTCTTCTCCAACACTATAATTGAATGAATGAAGATGATCTAAAGCCTATCATGGCTACTTTCATTCTGGAGGCTCATACCTTCATCTAAAATCTATATATGAACATGATCATAACTTTTATTGACATGCTCTCAACCCAGCCAGGGAGGCAAAGATTGAAAATACCAAGATATGTTTTTGACAAACTCTGTGCCAGCTACCAAATGGTCCAAATCTCATAATATAACTTTTATTTAAAAGAAAACAAAAATACTTTAAGTAAATGAGCTAGGAAATGATGAACCTTTAAACTTTTTACTTCTTCAAGTAACTTTTGATTTGTTTCTTTGAGCTCCTGAGCTTCAGCTCTCAGCTGGGTCAAAACCCTTATGGCATCATCAAGAATAGCAGGCTTGTCAGATTTGGGCGGTCTCCCAGGTTCTAAAACAGCGCTCAACTCCACAAACCTGCAAGAAGAATCAAAACCAACATGTTTCCAATCAAAAATAAATAAATAAAAATAATAAAATCTACTCATCTGATCAATACAAATTAACCCAATTCAACAAAAAACAAAAAACAAAAGACAAAAAGAAAAGACAGAAAAATGAGATTGGATGCATGCCTGTCATTCAATCTCTCCCTCCTCAACTTCTCACGGCAAGCCTTCGCTCCAGACCCAGGGCAAGAAGAATCGGTTCGTCCCCTGTTTCATGATCAAACCCAACAACCAAAACCCCATAAAAATGTTAAAAAGCTTGGCACTTTCAGAACACAGAAAGCAATTACATTACTGCAGATTCACGGGAAAATGAAAAAACAAGAAAGTACCTTTTGCGAGGGCACTCTTTTTCCGGTGAGAAAGCAGCAGGAACATCAACAGCAGAGAATTCGAATTCCCTAAATGAAGGAGTGTCATTAGGCCAAAGGAAATCGCTGGGCTGGGTCGTCTCGTCGATGTAATCAAGATACTCTATCCATTCCTCCATCAGAGAATACATGAGAGACTGAGTCCTATTCTATTAATATGATTCCAAAGACTTTTGATGCACAATTTAATTAATTAATTATTTTTAATATAAAATAAATGCGCACAAAACAAATTGAGCATGTAGTTTATTACTTTAGTTTTTTTTTTTTTTCCTGAATTATAAAACCCGAATTTGGAAAAAAAAAAAAAAAAAATTAGTGTATGTGACGGAGAGATTAGGTGGCCTGCTCACTGGTGTTATCAATTCACATACATTTTAAGGACCTAGAATTTTACTATTTAAGATTTACAATTTGGATAATAGGACCATATGCATGTAATTTTTATGGATAAATTGGTATATTTGGTGATGTTTCCTTAGCACCGAAAATTTGACATGGGCTTCCAAATCCTTTCCAACTACTTGTATTTTGCATCAATAAAACTCTTGTTAATTATATACACTCCAACAAATATTCTTTTTGTTTTCACGAGAGGTTATTGAGGTAGGATCACAATAGGTGACTAATGGAAGTGCTAGTAATCGGATGCCTAATTTTATTCGAATCAGATCTCAAATTGCCTAATTTTGTTCGATTTAGGTCTCAAACTGCTCAATTTTATTCGATTTAAGTCTCAAATTGCAACCAAATCAATGCTAACAGCAAGATTCAGTTTAGTTTGGTGAGGTTTATATAGTGTGGTCATAGAACAACCTTACATGAATGATGAACATGGTAATCTTTCTAAATAATTATGTATATCAAGACTTGGAACAATGCATGTTTAATCCCAATACAGTGAATAATTAAGATGAATCTAATAGGAACTTTAAATAAGGCTGCTATTAATGAAGATGAATGAACCATGTAATAAATGATCTATGAACTCTCTTAATTTTTAGACCAAAATCCCGCCTCAACTCCTTTCATAAATAATTAACTAAATAATATTATATAATATTAAAGCGAAGCTGATACTATAAATTGAACAAAGACTCTTAGCATAAGAGAAGTTTTGAGAGATAAATATGTGGTTTGATTGGGGTTGGAGAATTTCAAATAATCCAAATTGAACCCATTAAAATTAAGTATTGCTTGTTTCAAATCGGTCCTGTAAAGATTGGTTTAGTTTAACTGGTTTCAACGGTTTGGGTGGCGTTTTACTTACCTACCCCTAGACGGAAGAAATCAATCAGGTTTAATAATTGGTCTTTGTGGGCCTCATAAAAGAAACCATTTTCTAATACATTATAATATAGTGCGGATACATATGTCAGTTTTTGATTTAAAGGAAAAAAATCATGTCACAGTCACTCCAAAGTCTAGACCAGCAGCTAATAGAAAATAAACCATTTTATTGTCAATGATCAAATGATGATTTGCGCAACCTTAATAAATCAAAATCACTGCCGAGTTCGAAAGACTAACACGGACGAAAAAATAATAGAGAAATACAAGCTACTTTCCCTCTTGCCATGTCTATCATGAAAAAATATTAGCTACCTTCCCTCTTGGCATGGCCATCATATTCGTCAAGCTATCAATTTAAACTACACACCACCCATGAATCAAACAAGAAGATAAATTATAAGAACGTTAAAAAAGCATAACATGCCAAAAGAGCATTTAAACTTTGTTCTATGTCTCTCCATTCTTCTGTTTTCATGTCATAATGGATCAAGAATAAACATCTCCAAGAATAATTGGTACTGACTCAATTTAGGAGGCATCATATACAACATCAAGTTTTGATTTGCCAAACAGAGCCTGGGCAGGTATCAGGAGGAGCCACCAAATTTGCATGGATTCATAACTTGTAGACAGCAACACAAGCATCACTACAAATCTTGAATTTCTTTAACACCAAAGAGCATCTTTGCCCTCCTGAACTTCTTATAATTATAAGTCCATAATTAACCACTCATAGAATATGCTCTGCAAAGATGCATAGGTGCTCAAGTGCGGTCATTTTCAGTAGGCCATAGAATGATTAAGATCATATTAAGCTTTGGATTAAATTTAAAAAAACACATATTATTAAACTGGAAGATCACTTTCAGAGTTGAAATTTATCTATCTTGTTCCCATACAATGGCAGTTACCATTCCTTAGAAGCAACAGCTTGATCAGCACACAGCTTTGAAGCAAAACAGTGAAGAAAAATTAAATCACATGGGCTTCGTTCTTAAGCTTGTCAATCAACTCGTCCACAGAAGAAAGGATGACCCCTGCTTTTCTTTTGGGAGGTTCGGTGACTTGAACCTCCTCTATATCGGATTTGATTTCCACATTCAGATCCTCTGGAGTAAATTTCTTTATGGCCTTTGATTTCGCTTTCATTATGTTGGGGAGAGTTGCATACCTTGGTTGGTTCAGCCTCAAATCAGTGCTGCAAGAGGGCCAAGGAAACAAGTATTAATTTAGAATTTTCACCAAAGATCAGGTTTAGACAATATTCCTCCTCCTTCCCTGGCATTCATGTGTGTATGTGATGATCTTTTGGCTGGTTTTCAGTCCGTCACCTAAATTGATATTTCAAATTTTCTAATATAAAATATCTAAAGTTGAACCCTTCAAACTATTGTGACATCACCAAGTAACAAGTTTTCTTAAAATATTATCAAAATTATGTCATTATCACACTTCTTTCACATTTGTCAATTTAAAGATAGGCCATTTTAGACTTTTAGTATCATTTTACGTGGCAAGACCATTTGTCCATATTTTATTTTAATAAGTGATTGATCACTTTTTTTCTTTTAAGGAGAGGGGGGGTGGTGGGGTGCTTATCTTTCTGAATCATATTCTCATTTTACGCATGCTGTCCGTGTTAAGAAAATAAATTGTTTTTGGAAACTAATTTGATACTGATACATAGACAAAATAGTAAAGAAGTAATAATTATATAAGTTCAGCAATTCTAGGATTACCCTACCTATCTTAATTGAACACTTGAGCTTTATTGTCTCAGCCTTACTTCTTACACTTCTCTGTTTTTGATGGCCTAGCCAATTGGTTTGAAGCTAATCCAAGGTGTAGTAATCCTAGTCAGCTTGGTCTGGCTTGGAATTTAATCTTTACAGTCACTTGGTGGTTTCTGTGGGTGTGTTGTTATGTGTTCGATTCTGATTTTCAAATTCCTAGAGAACCAAGTAATTGAATCCTTCGACTGGCTCAAGGTTAAACGGGTCCTTAGTTGCAGACCTCTTCGTGCCCAAGCTTTATTGGTTTGGTAACCCCCTTCGTCAAGGTTACTTGAAGCTGAATGTGGATGGTTCTAGATAAGGGCCTGACGATTATCTAGATGCTGGGGGCTAATCCGAGACTGGAAGGTTTAAGGGCGAACATCAGCTCAGGTGATATCATTCCAGCTGAACTTTGGGCTTTGCACCATGGTCTTAAGATGGCTTGGGATAAAAAAAATTTCAATCTGTTGGTTGAAGTTGATTCAGCAATTATTCTTCGTCTGATTTTAGGATCTGTCAGCACCACCCATCCCTTCATTGGTCTCGCCATTGAGTGTATATGTTTAAGCAGAGGTGGTTTCTATTGCTTCATGTCTGTCCCATGATCATCAGGAACTCAATTTTGGCAGCCGATAGTTGAATTTCACCAGCAGTGTTGGGAAATAAATTTTTGCTTAGTGTGGGTTGTCTAGTGTTTTGGGTTTAGGCCCTCCATACAGGAGTATATATGTTATAACTAAACCAAGTAAATGGGCCAGCTTTTTTATTTCTGAATCATTCATATTTTTCAATTTTATGATATTTCTCCGTCCAATTAATCCAGTGTGTGTGTACAAATAAGCATGGTGCAACATTTTTATCGTTGAAGTGCTTTGAAATTTGGGTGAGGATGGAGATAGATGCATCCAAGTGTCCAAAAACAAATACACGAGAAGATCTGATACTTACGTGATCACTGCTGGCATATCTAGACACAAAGTCTCAAGACCACCATCTACCTCTCTGTCCACTGTCACTATTTGCTTCTCCTTATCCAGCACAACCTACTGGAAATATTTAGTCATATGAAGAAATTCATAAAAAGTTTTGTCTGAAAATCAAAATAGAACAAAATGCACTATCAACGCATGTCATTCTCTGTGAAATTCTGTTCAATGTTAACTCAGAGAGACAGCTAAAAACATGCAAAGAAGTAACAGTAGAGAAAAACATATTACTTCTACGAATCATCTACATTGCTATATATGTATAGATTTTAAAATGGACATGTGTTCTCATGAATACAAAAATGAAAGGACAACGTATTTGTTTCAGCTGAGAGGATAATGTCTTTGTGATGGAGTAAAGAGAAGGCAAATAAGATTCTTTTTTTAAGAAAATAAGTGAAATTTAGGAATAACAGGGATTTAAGGATGAGAAATAGAAGTAAGTTTTAGTAGAAACAGAACCACATCTCTCCAAATAAACCAGGTACTTCAAATATCAGAGGTCCCTGACCCATTATGTTGTCTGATGTTACTGAATTTAAACGAAGACTGGCCATAAACAAAAGAACTTAAGGTAAGCACATTGACCAAGAGAGCAACTAGATAATCAGATTGTCAAAACTCAAGATAACTAACATGTGACAAGATCGGTATAATGCTTCTAAGGCTCTAACTATACTCTCAACCACCTCAACTAATGTTCTTTACACCCTTGTTTCACTTTAGAGCCTTTCATCTGCAATTCTTCCTTGTGGCACGCCTAATTTCAGAATTCACTTTCATCAGGGCAAACAAACTCTTGAAAAGCAGTATTCAATTTTCCACTAGTTATTGCCTATGCTATAAGGGCCCTCAGAAGCCATAAGGTATCCAGGTCAATAGGGATATCTGCAGAATAGATGTATCTCGAAGGCATAGGGAGAGGAACACCTCCCAAACCTTAACTTCCTGATTTTAATTTCTTCAGAAGTCTCCCTGCTGCAGGAATATTATACTATGGAATGAAACTACAAAACGGGGTAGTGCTTCTAGCCAGCCAGCTAAGCTTTATATTTATTGACTATAATACCAAAACAAAGTCATTTGTGCCTCCTGGCCACTACAATTAAAAGGAATGTAAACAAAATCCTTTGCTCAGCCCTTAAAAACAAACGAGAAACTAGAAACTGATAATCAGCTGCATCAACAAACTAATATTAACTACTAAGCTTTGAGGCTAGATGGTTCGAATTCTTAAATTACCAATTAAAAGTCCCAAAAACGACATCTGGATTCAAACATAGTCTCATATTCGCCTACATTTAAAACTTCAACTTATAATGCATGAACATATTAATGATCACGTTCCTCAATTACTTAATGGTGTGAAACAAAATACCACAAGGAAGCAAGCAATGTAAGTATGCGAGTTGTAAGCAGCATATTTCTTCTCTACTTGAATGAATTAGGGCCTTTCTCTTTTTTAATGAGTGAACAGAGAAATAAATAACTAACCTTTGAAGCAAAGGTCCCTTGAGGCCAGTTCAGCAGCCCTGCCACCATTTGCCCCGTTTGATTGCAATCATCGTCAATAGCCTACACATTTACTCAATATATGTCTAAAGGATAATACTTTCACTTCTTTAAACCAAAACCAACAAGGCAAACACACAAAACCAAAATCTTTAAAACTAAAAGAAAATAGATTTAAGAAAAACCTGCTTGCCAAGAATGAGAAGGCCAGGCTTCTCAACCTCCACGAGGGCTCTCAAAAGCTTAGCAACAGACAAAGGGTACAGAGGACCACTAGTCTCCACATGAATGCCCCTATCAGCTCCCATAGCAAGGCCTGTCCTGAGCGTATCGACGCACTGCTTTAGACCCATGGTGACGGCCACGACCTCCGAGGCCATGCCCGCCTCTTTGATCCGAAGGGCCTCCTCCAAAGCAATCTCGCAGAATGGGTTCATTGACATCTTCACGTTCTGGGTCTCCACGCCGCTCTGTGAAACAAAACGAAATGAAACTGTTCGATTAGAAAGACATGATTTTGAAATGAATTACGAACTGGGTTTGTGTTGGATTGGCCTTGCCTTATCGGATTTGACTCGGATTTTGACGGCGTAGTCGACGACCCGCTTTATCGCCACCATTATCTTCATGGTTTCTTTCTTCTGCTCGGTCTGCTTGCCAAGAATGGTGATTGGAATTGGATAATCCGGTGTGAGAAGAAGAGTGAGGAGAGAGAGTTGGAAACGGCATTGGCATTGCTGAGCTAGCAGCTACTACTAGTAGATAAATGGTGCCCGCAACTTTCCTAGTATAATAAGCTCGCATTTTATATGTGACCAAATAAATAAATGAAAAGCTCTCATTTTGTATTTTCTTTTGTTTTCTTCTTCACTATTTGAATCCGAAGACAAATGGAAAATCCACACGTATTAATTTTTTCTTTCGTCGAAAAATTCACATGCATTATAACAGCAAAAAATCCCGACCAGGAAAATATAATACAAGAAAATATGTACTATCATAAATATTACATACTCAGCTAATTGAGTGTAAAGAGGCCGACTTATTGTCATGATCAACTGATCTAACTTACATATACGCATAAGTAATTTAGTTAAATGAACTTGATGGTGTTTTAGGTGGTGCTCATGTTGCCCTATTTAATAATTATGTTGTAACCCGATATCTGAGGTCTAGACCCGTTACTTTTTATGGCTCATTCATGCGTGTGCCCAAGCCCAAGCCCAAGCCCAAGCCCATTTACTTGTGCTGTCGGCCTCATCCGTGTTGTGTCCATGTTGTGTTTGAGCCTGTGTTGATCACCTCTCTCTTTATAATCTCTAATCACAGACAAATCTAATGAAGCCCCACACATGTCTCATATTCCCAGGCAATAGATCCAAACCCATACACACAGAACATGGCTCTTAGGAAAGCGGCGTTGTTGGCGACCATCAATCTTTTTTTGGTATAGAAAAGTTTAGAGGAGGGGAGGCTATCCATCTTAAGGTCAGGGCATCTAAGGTTTTTTTTTTAGGATTTTCAAAGGGGATTTTAGCTCATTTTTTGGTTTTTACAAATTATCCACTTAAAGGGATTGTCGACAGTGGGACTCGAACTTATGTCTGAATAACGAAGAAAACTATTCATACCAACTCAACCAATCCTGTGAGTTACCATCAGTCTTTTCACGCACACAGTGCCTACTGTTTTATGATTCTATTCTATTCTAACTCTACAGAAACTAGTCTTTTTGTTTTTGCCAGCTGATGGAAAATCTATATACTCAGTGAGAAACCAACAGTGGATTTCAGGGATGTGAACCCAAAATACAGCTTTATGAAACTTTTGTTTGGAGCATATTCGAAGGCAGTGAGACATCAAAACCTGTTCTTGACACCTTACCCAATCCAACCTCTTGCAACAGTCTTGCACATTAATTAGAGAACTATGCAGGATTTTGATATGAGATTTGACTTCTGTAGCAACTATTGATTGTCGAGAAAATTAGAATGCAGAGACTCAAAGGGGAAGAATAAAATAATTCATTCAGGATGAACTGGTTTTCTTTTTTGAGTAAATAATTGTAGTATTTGGCGCAGTCCATCCACTGAAAACTGACTCTAGTATTTATTTATAGAGTTTGTCCGTGACTCAAATTGTATGCCAGAAGACACAAAGCACAAGTATATAAACATAGTTGTCAGAATAGTAATAGTAAGTAGCTAACTACTGTTCCTGCATATCAAATTGGACCAATCCCAATAGCCCTCACTTGAATGAACTCTGTGGCTTTCCTTTTTGCTAAAGGAATTGACCCTTGCTTTGTAGAAAACTTCTCTATCACCTGTATACAAAGTGTTTATTACCTGTTAATCATGTAACGAGAGATATCGACATATAATTATATCCATCACGACTTGCACTTATTTTCTCATTTATTTAACTTTGTACCCATTATAAGTTGAGATTGAACTTTGGCAAAGCAAAAGTGATGATAAGACAATTATATACACTCTCACAATTAGAGCTATTACGTGCCACTAATCTCGCCTCATTGAAGATTTTCTCGTCACAAAAGTGCAGTGTATTGATTTAGTGAATATTTTGACACAAACCTAATTTCAAAAAAATAAATCACTATCTCATTTTCGTGTATGATTGGAGATATCATTTGATTTCTAGGTAAGTAGGTTAATATTCCAGACTGGAAAATAGTTGGCATCATTGAGAGAAGAACCTCACCAAACCATACATATGAACAAACCATATATACTTCCCTTCTACCAGCATTAGCATTATTGATGATCACACATGAAGGCACTTAATTATATGATTGTTTCAAATTGAAGAGGACCCATATCTGCCAACCTAATCAAATGGAAAGGGACCTTCCCCCTTTTACACGCTTTGTAATCTTTGGATTCTGCTAGTTGGTCTACACAAAGGGGCCTCCTCCATGCTAAATTCCTTTTTCTTTCCTTTAAAAATAATTTGATTCTTGTGGTTGGTCTGTCTTTCTCTGATCAGCAACAATGAAATTCACAATTATTCAATTCAATATAGGTGGGTGGGAAAAAGGATCATTTGAAAAAATAATAATAATATTGAAAAAAAAAAAGGAATAAAAAGTGGTAATTTCAGCAATGATGCCCAATCCCACCACATAAACCAAAAAGAAATTCCAGTAGAGCTCTATGGTTTCAAATTTTAATTGAATATGGTTATATGACATTAACAAATCCTTTAATCTCTCAATAATACATCTAAAATCTCTATCTCACAAAAAAACACTAAAAACTTGCAAAATCCCAAGAAGAAAAAAAGAAGGCAGACTAGAAGGAAAAAAAAAAACTTGGCCTATGTCTCCAAATAAACAGGAAGAATTGCACTCCTAGATCCCCTACCATTTCCAAAAGAAAAGAAAGATCTTCTAACCCTACCACTACTACTACAACCTTCAATGGGACTCATCTCACTGACTTGCCTGTGCTGCTGCTGCTGCTGCTGCTGCTGCACAGCCTCTTGAACTGCCAAATAGAGCTGCCTATCAGCTGAAGAGTCCATTGAGAAAGACCTCCTTATGGGTTGGATTGAGAACTGCTCATCTTTGCCTCTAATGTCAATACATTCATCCCCCATGCTTGTAACCTTGTTGTGAAACTTTCTTGCTAATTTCTTGGGCACACTTCTGTTTTCCAATTTCCTTGGTGAAGGGCTAATAGAAATCACTGACGCCTCCCCTGAATTCAGTCTTTCTTGCCTCCCAAGCATTGTTTGCTCCATCGAATTATCGTTACTCAATTCGATCACCACGTAGTCTTCATCACCGCCACTTAGGCTACCTGCATATGGACTTGGATCTTGGGGTGAAGAGCTTGGAGCAACAATTCGATCGAATGGAAACCGGGTTGTGGTCGAAATGCTTGTTCTGCAAAGTGGGCAATTGGCATTGCTTTGAAGCCAAACATCAATGCAATCAATGTGAAAAATGTGGCTGCAATTTGGTATGATCCTCAGCTTCTCATCTTCTTGGAACTCATTCAAGCAAACTGCACACTCACAAAAGCTTCCCTCTTCAAATCCTCTGTTCCTATCTTTCTTGAATTGCAACAATGGGATTGATCTGATCACAGCCTCATCAAGCCCTCGAGTCTCTAACCCGGGAGAGTAGGCCATTAGCTGCTCTTCATCGCGCCTATTTCGCGATAATGAGAATCGTCTGAGAAGATCAACACGGTGCCAATTAAGGCAGCATTTGATCACAAAGATGTAGTAGCTCACAAGCAAGAAAGCTGTGGCTATAATTCCTATTATGGCAATGGCTATAATGGGGAAACTTGTGTCTGAATGATGAACAGGAGCCCCAAAGATTGTCCTTCCTGGACTTGTTGTTGGAGGAAGAGCTTGTGACAAATGGATCAAGTAGCTTTTGCTTACAAGATCCATGAAAATGGAGGCTCCTATGACCAATAAAAACTACTTGGGTTTTCTTAGATCTTGAAACTTGTACAACAAAAATATGCAGACAGAGAGAAAATACACAGAACCATGAAACTCGCAAGAAGTGAGATGAATTAATGCTTGATTAGCAAAGATCTATACTAGAGAGAAAACCCAGTTTGGGGACTGAGTTGGAGAAGGTAGATTTGGAAAGGTGGATATGAAATCAAATGGAAGAATGAGCTAGAAGCATTGAGAAGAGAGGAAAAAGAAGGAAAACCCAGGTGGGAATTAATGAAAGTGATGTTGAGAAGACATGAATGGGGCTTGAAATTCAATGAAAATGTGCTCTGCTCAACTTTTTCTTTTTATGGTCTGAGTCTTTGGCTCAGAATGCTTACGTAGTTGGTGAATTTAGAAAATTGCTTAAGTGTCAAGTGTCTCTCGATAATTGTACATTTTGTTATTAAATTTTGTACATTTTTTTATTTAATTAATATTACAGAAACGTATGGCAGTATGGTTATTATATATATATATATATATATATATATATATATAAAGGAGGTTGTATAGAATGGACAGCTCCCCACCATGACTCATATAGGGGTATTGCATGTTTCTTTTTTCTTTGATATAAGCGACATTAAGTGGGGTGAGTCGAAAACTGAACTTTCATGATATTTTAGTTGTTTGTGTGTGTATGAGAAACTTTCTCTTCTATAGTTTAAACTGTCGCTTACAATAAATAAAAAATTGAGTTTGACGATAAAAAATTACTTATTAAATAAAAACCAAAGAGAAAAAGAAAGAAAAGAAGGGCAAAACCTTGACTTTCAACATTGTCATCCATAATCAATCATAATCAATCATAAAACAAAAAGTCTCATACCCACATGCAACCCACCATTGAATTTGTTGACCAGAGGCCTAGGCCGTTTGATTAAAGGGCAATCAAGTAGATTCCATGCATGTCTGAGTTTGCTTCCACACTGTATATGTTTCACCCCGCTATACCAATTTGAAAAAGCTTTCTCCAAAAGTAGTATAGGCTAAAAAAGCTTTTTTTTTTTCTTTAAATAAAGATCTTTTATCTTCTTCTTTACATGGAGAAGTCAAATCCATGTACAGTAACAGTAGAGACCGACAAGAAAAAAAAAAAAAACAGAACCGACACCTTCCATGCTTGCAGTGTTGACAAAACTGTAGCCTCTAGGCAAGAAAGAGGGAAGCAAGAGGCACTCTTTTTTCAAAAAGTGCTTCTTCATAGTCAAATGTTGAGGCATCTGCCAAAGAAACTTAGCCCAACTGTTTTCCCCAAAATTTCCAAACAATGCCAACCTTTTGTTCACATCAAGATCACGATCACCTAACGTTTTAATTAGAATGTAAAAGCCAAAAGCTACAAGCCTCTATATTTCATAGTAACGGCCAAATCTATGTACATTTTGTCAACCAATCGTTCAAACAAGTTGATGGGCCAATGGTTCATTGGTGAATGTGTTGTATTTCATTGGCTGTTATTTTTAGAAGATTTTGCACATAATTTTGCAGCTTTTTTTTTTGATGAAGTCCAAACAGCATTTATTGCATTTGACGAATTGATTGGAAATATACCAACTTCCAACTTTCAAGCCCTAGAGATGCAAAAGACCAGGGTGCACTCAACTCATCATGTACCTCGACATCACAAATCTGGAAGGGAGTGTTTTCGTATTTTGTAGGAAAATTAAATGCTGGTTACCAATGCATCAAACTTGTATTTGTGTAGGGGGACATACATAGATTCCAAATGATTCTTTTCAACTCATAATATCACACCGTATTTAATCATTTCAAAAATATTGTATTTAGTATTTTCATGATTTTTCAAACAAAAATGCAATTATATTGTCAATAATAATTTTATTTATTTCAGCGTTTAAGATTATTTGTTCTTAACATTATAATGTACTTATAGCTCACACGAAATATATTAATAGTAAAAGTTGAACATAAGAAGAGCAGTAAATTGATTACATGTTTTCATCTACACAATGAAAAGTGGGTGGTAAGTTTTCGTCGATGTGGAAAACAAAAATTCACTATACGTATACGTTTGTTTCTCATATCATCCAATTGTGAACCAGTAATATCACTTGTTATTTCTTACGATGATGTTGTGCACTATTCTAGTTTCCTTTCATTTAACGATGTCAACTTGGAAGTTCTAGCTTGGTCTCCAAGTTTGCTGGCCTAGATTTGACCATCAAACAGTGTTGCACAACGTACGAATTAAACATATTACAAATACACAGTTGAACAGTTCATTTCCTACCTAAAAGCCTTATTAAGCGATCAAATGGTTGGCATAAGCATACATGGTAGTTGCCAGTTGGCAATTGTTGGACCGTTGATGAAGCATACCTAAATTATATTCTACAATTCAACTAAATAAAAATAAAAGTGCCCCCAAGATATTGTGATATTTCAATAAATGTACATTGTACGAATTAAAAAATAAAATAAAACTGGGAAAAATAATTGAAATGAGTCACACATCAGTTAAAAGCACATGGAACTTGGGAGATGGCAACAGCTGTTGATAAAAGCAGTTTTTCTTGGAGAATGAGTAACAGACGTCAGGAGCAGGAGCAGTCAGGAGATGTGAAAAATCCTTAATGTTTTCAGCCAGAGGTGTACCTGCTTGTCTGTTGACTCGGCCTCAGTGTCTTCTCTTCTGTTCAAATCAAATGGTTTCATATATTTATTTGTCACAATTTGTTTCATCCAGTAGGGTATGAATTATGCAAATAATTTATCGTTTAATTCGCATACATTTTTAGCAATTTTTTTTTTTAAAAAAACAATGGCTTAAGGTGTTTTAATACTACTTGTTCAAGTAAATAGGCATGTCATCATATGATCAAATGGATGTCCCTCTGTCCAGTTGTATTAAACTTATTTTAATAGTTCTAGAAGGATCGATTATTTTGTTATCTTCTCTTTGTTATTAGAAACTACATGTAGGATGTAGGAATTGTTCGCATCCTATTTCTCATAGATTAGATTAATTTAGAGATAATCGCTCGTATAAAAAACAAAAACTATATATATAGGAGCTTAATTCTTATTTGTACAAGAATTAGGAAGAAGCTAAAAACCGTTTTTTAGTCGTAAAAAGTTAAAAAATTAGAGATAGAAAAACGTAAGTAAAACGTTGAAATTTGGTGATACATTTTTCTTCTTTATTACTTTGTTCGGCTTTGACTTCTACTCTTGTCCTACACAAAGAAGAAGAAAAAGAAACATTGTCATGTGGGTTTTGTTAGGGGGAAAAAAAGAAAAGGAAGAAGAAGAAGAAGAAAATTGGTAAATTAACTTGGTGTATGATTCTATCACATGGGTGCAATCACGTGACTGCATGAGGCTCTGTAGTTTTTTCTTACATTTCCACCCAAAAGATTATACAATGGCATTTACTCAAAAACAAAAACAAAAACAAAACAAAACAAAATATTAAACCCTATGTTGTGCACGTGTCAACACGTGCCTTGGAACCGTCCAATCAAAAAATAGACAAAATTAAGCATCTTCGTTCTGGTGTGAAAATCTTGGTGTAGTTTAATTTGAATATTTATTTATTTTGGATAAAGTTGAACTGCAGATATAAGCAGGCGTAAATTAATTATTGAAATAGATTGACTGACTTTGTTAATTACAATCGTACATCTCTCATCAGCACAATCCTGGTCAAATGTTGACAAGATTCATTCAGCATGTTCCTTCTCCAGTGAAAACTTATATTTATAGGTTTACTTTTTTTTAATTATTTTTTTGGGATGAATTGCGTAGACTTGAATTGTTGAACTGATTGACTAACTTTGTTAATTACAATATCTAGGAGATTCTTCTTGGTTATTTGTAATTAACTAACAATCATCAAGTGTACATAAGAGGGGCTTTGATTAATCATAGTCTAGAGTTCTGATTTTGGTGAACAAATTTGTTGAGTCGGGGTCAGGTGTGTTGTCCCCTCATTGTAATTCTTCGTTTTATCAATAAAATTTCTCTCGTTCCATCGAAGTTCTCTAAAAAAATAATAATAAGAGGGGCTTTGACTAATCATAGTTTAGAATTCTGGTTTTGGTGAGCAAATTTGCATATGAATTACCAAAACAACAACTTTTATGGTATAATTAGTATGCATTGAGATAATAATTGGAGTTTTCAAAAATGAACTCATATGATTAACAGAATATGGTTCATTAATTACTCACAAGCTTATTCTACAAAACCCAATTATTGAGAGGGAAAGGGGTATGCAAAAAGATAGATAACTGTGACATTGTTTTGTTCGTTTTCTGTTGGTAGTAGGTACCGCACTTCCTTTGTCTTTGTATAATTTTTGTGGGTCAATGAATGTTGTATTAGTATCCTAAGTCTTTGGATAGATCTGAGCTCAGCCCAATTTTAACACTTGGGCATCTGGAAACGAAGCCCAAAATAAAACCCAGATCCACAACTATAGAAAATCACAATGGACTTTAGCTTCCAATGTTGGGGTAATAAGCTGGAGATTCCATAGTGTGGGGCAAAATAGTAACAGTGAAACTTACATACATCGGGTTGATATAATAGTTGTGTTTACAACATTTGTCTAGTGATTAGGTTAAGTGTTGTGTACTCTTGTTACAAGATCTAGCACAATGAAAAAGAGTCTTGACTTGCAGACCAATGATCTCAGGTTTTAAATCCTGAACTGCCAATTTTTCGTTCTAAATGCCTAAGTGAAGGGAAAATTGGGTGTAGAGATTTCTAAAATCCCATAAAGCTATGAAGGAACAAATCATATAGCCTATGCATATCATATATGAAATCAAATAAAGCGGAAACAAGAAAATAGCTAGAGATTCATACTAGTCTCTACTTAGGTCCCAATTTTTATAGGTCTATGACAGTTTGCACCATTGACACCAATATCCCATATTAAAGAGAAAGTAGAAAGTGAGGTTACCTTTGGAGCATATCTTGAATCTCAAAATGATATTCAAGTAGAGGGAGTTGTCCCTTAATTGTTGATTCTCCACCTTGGTCTCGAAATAGGCACAAAAGAGGTTATGCTTCCCCAAAGTATCTTCACCAAGGTAGAATGAGAATGAGAGAATAAGGAACCAAGAGAAGAAAATGGGTGCTAGTCTTTTATTCCCTATGGTGGCCGGCCAAGTGAGACTAGGGAGGATGCTTGATGTCTTCCTCTCTTCCTAAATGCCTAACTTGAAACCCTAAGGAGGTTTGATGTTATGTGTATGAATTTATAGAGACATTTTGTCACACATATGTCCCCGAAAACCCCCATGTACCGCATCCTCCCTCTTCTTGGTCTTTTTGGGCTACTTTGGTCCACCACATTAATCCCTTAGAGCACTTCCACCCCTATGGGCAAGGGCAAGGTAAGGGCTCTCACTATTCACGTGAATAGTGGCAGCCCTTGCAATTTTGTTTTCACCCCAATGAGTAAGGGCAATTACTATTCACTTTAATTTATTTTCTATTTTTTATACTTAAACTTTAAAAATTAATTTTATTATTTAAAATTTATAGAAAAAAAAAATATAGAATTTTTTGGTATTTTTTTTTCAATTTTTATTACATAAAAAATGGCAGTCATTGGATTGTAGTGAAAAATTTGATAGGACGCCCCGGGTGCTGCCACGTGTCTTGTGGCAGTGGCAAACAAATTTGAAAAGCGTGCTAACGCCACGACGTCAGCAAACCTAAGCAACCACACGGGCTGGATCTACCTTTGGGCTTGCCCAGGTTGGTGGCCCCACGTCTTACTCGGGATGCTTTGTGCGCGCCAGAGTCATCTCACAGGCCTAGGGCCCCTCCTGCTCGGGCCAAACTGTTGCGGTGAACTTGCTCTTAATATGTCATATTTTGCCTAAGTCCATAAGGTCCATTCTTATAAATATTTAAGTTATATAGGACTAAAATTAAGTTCCATAACTTTAATTAATTCATTTAAGCTAATCTAATTTGTTTAATTGATTTGATGACTTAATCAATTAAATCATTGTCTTGTCTAACAAACATTGGTCCTTGTCAAGCATTGGTCCTAGACTGCTTTCCGTTCTTATCTTTATTCATTGACTTGAAACACAAAGACCGGATTAGGTCGACCAATTCGATCCAATTAACTGTTGAAATTCAAAAAAATAAAATAAAAAATTGAACTAAACTACTTAAACCGGTCTTATTCGGTCGATTTGGTTAGGTTTTCGTTATAAATGTCATCCTAATAAAAGGTGTACACTCCTAAATATACAAAAAAAGAAGTGTACGGACCATAATTATTATGTCTACTAGACTGGATTTTGTCATTTGCCTATTGGGCCCTCGTAAGTTATGATTGATTTCGCCATCCAATTACCCCAACCCTAAATGTCCCAAACATTCTATTCTCTAGTACTATATATGTAGCACTTTAATAACATAATTTCTCTCTCTCTTTTCCTAACAGTGCACACTCACTCAGTACCATATACATTGTCCAAGTGCTGATCATAATCTGAGTGGAAACAACAGTAAATCTAGATGAAGAATTCGTCAAAAGCAAACACACCTAGAGATATTCTACAAATGCTTTTTTCTTTCGAGTAATAAAATTTCTCCGGTGAGCTGCGGTTCACAAAAAGAAATATGAAAAAGATGCAAAGGGATTTGCATAATTTTCCTGTTGCAAAGTCACATTTTAATTAAACCTCTGTTTTTCTTTCTTCTGGTCATAAGTGTAGGATATCAAATACACAGAAAATTTGGCAGGCGAATAGCCACACAAACAGACAAACAAAAAGCCACAAGCGAAATCAGAAACATCATGATTGAAATCTAAAATTGAATGCTGATGAAATGAAAACGAAGGGCGGATGGCTTGGCTTCTGTCCTTTTGTGCCAACGTGTGCAGTCACAAGCATTGTATCTTCAGTGTTGCTTCGAGATCACGACATAATATTTAAATGGCCATCGGATCGATAAGATGCTTTTCTTTGCATGGCTAACTAACCTATTTGGTCCTCTTCTTCTCGCTAGCCTTAATGGAATTTGGACAGAAATTCTGATGCTACACTGAGAAAGAATCAAATCCAAAACGCAAAAATAGGAATTTGGAGAACTTTGCATTGAATTCAATGTTTGGCAAAGCACAGCGCCAATATTTAATATGAATGGCAAATCTAATCCCGGCCAACAAATCTAAACCCCCAAAAATCAAATATTGACTCAATCCTTTTTAACTAATGAAACTATACCAAAAGAATTTAGAAAATTAAAATTATGACTTATTTGGAAATGCATAAGCACTCCTATTCATAAGTACTTTTTTAAAGGCGCTTCTATTAGAAGAACGTCAAAAATTTTATTTAAACTACAAATGAGCAATTGTAAGTGATATGGAGAAGTATCGAGAAGTGATTCCTAAAGAATCACATGCCTCTTCAAAAAATGCTTTGTGGTCCATAAGCACTTATAAGTTTTTCTATCAAACTCTATTAGAAGTCAAAGAATTTCCAAACAGACCCTTAATTTAGATAATGTACATCGTTTCTTTATAGGGATATTGTTGTTTGCACAACAAAAAAAAAAGCCACTTGCATTGCTAAAATGCACGGAGAAGTACATCAAACTATCATATCCTTGCTTGAATTCTTTTTTTTAGTACCTTTACTGGACATTTCTAAATAATAAGCTCTAGTTGTGGTGGAACATGACAAAATGATACTCAAGTTGGACCTAAGTCAAATACCTCACCATTACATCACCATACTCATTTACAAAGTGTTTCATACGTGTGATATTGAAGCACCAATGAGGCGGTTCTGGGGTGGTGTAAGTAGTGCCATCGTACAGAGCTCCCAATTTTTAAGGGCCCTCGAAATTTTGTTTTCTTTATATTATACATTATTAATATTATAACAATCGTATGTATATACTCTAACGTGCTACATATTGACAGAAAAGCATTTGTAGTGGAGCTGGCTTTCCAGCGAAAAAAGGGAAATATCAAACTTTAACTAACCAGCAACAATATATATCCCCCAAAATGATTCCTCCTCCCTCCGAGCATGCTAATTCATCATAAATTAGCACGATAGAGTATATATATGATAGTTATAATTATTATATATGATCGTTTTGGGGTTATACAACAATCATATATTTTTTTTTAAATTTGATTTCTAATTTTCATTACATGCTAATTTATGATGAATTTTAGTTATAAAAAAATTATTTTATAACATTAGGTTATGAATATTTTTAAAAAATAATTTCCTATTTAAGTTTCGCACACGACTCTTTTTACTTTTCCTTTGAGATGTAAATATATGTACCGACCTATATTTCCCCTTTGCCCTTTCTTGTCCTAATCGCATTATTAAGCCTTTGATGAATGAAACAACCACAAACAAAACCAAAAGTTTGAGAATACGAAAAAGGACTCCTTGACCCTAAAGCCATCACCTTGACCATCCGGATACATTGGATTCATGGCTAATATATGCATGGTCATTATGGAAGCTTCCGTCAACACGTGGGAACAATTTCTCAGCCAGACTTTTTGACACGTGGCTATTTGTGGCCCCTCCTTAAATTTCATAATAATAGCCTACATGTGCTTTTTGAACCCATATAAAATGCTGTTGCCCAACACTTAGTTTGGCCATGCAAAACTACATCATATATGGACTCCAGAGGAAAGGTCATGGAAGAGAAGGAAGGCGGAGAGGTTCGATACCGGGGCGTGCGGAAGCGGCCGTGGGGCAAGTATGCCGCTGAGATTCGCGACTCAAACAGGCACGGTGCACGGGTTTGGCTTGGGACTTTTAACACGGCTGAAGAGGCAGCTAGAGCTTATGATCAAGCTGCTTATGCCATGAGGGGTGGCTTGGCCATTTTGAATTTTCCTACTGAGTACCCAGCAAGTGGTGGCTCTTCCTCTTCATCGTCTTCGGCTAATTTTTCATCATCAGTGGCTGGGACTAGCCAGGGGAGAGGTCGTGGGGAGCATGGAAATGAAGTTCTTGAGTTAGAGTACTTGGATGATAAGTTGCTAGAGGAACTGCTTGATTGTGATCACCAAAAGAAGAACAAAAAATAGTGAGGTTGGTATCCCTTTTTGGCTTAATAAGCAGCTATCCACCGTCTATTTCTGCAAGGCACATCGCAAGGTCAATGATGCTCTTATCTTTCTTTGTTGATATGTAACTAGATTCTGATAATCACCTTTTGCCTGCGTGTGTTTTTTCAATGAAGAATCTAGCAAAAGTGTTGTGTGTTGTTAAGCTTTTTAAGATATGGTGATTTTCCTTCTACAAAAGTATGATCTGCGCACAACGCAGAAAATACATTGTGAGTAGTAGTTGTATGTATGCACCTTTAATTTTCAGGGGTTGGTAATTTTTGACACTGACTCCAATTTAATAAGAAGAAGAGGATGATTACTGGATCTGACACAATTCACTAACACGAATAACTCTGCTTAACTTGTTTTGTGTGATGAAAAGTAATGATTTTCTCATTTGCTTTTATAAGCCTCATAAATTAGGATTACTTTCATGGTTTTTTCTAGATTGACTTTATGAATTGTTTAGCTTTAGACTTTTAGTCCACAATTTACGAAATTCAACTTGAATATGACACATAAATGAGTTAAGTTACGTACTATCGAACCATTTACAATGATAATTACATAAATCATGAAAAGGTTGACAACTATCCGACATGAGTTTTTGAAGAATGTTGAAGTTTCACTCATAGACGGAACTACACTATGGCTAGAGTAGGCTCTAGCCTTTAAAGGTTTGGAAAAATGAAATTTAATACTATTTTTTACGCACTACACCTCATTTTACAAACAAATCTCTAGTTAGCTTCAAGTTTTCCCCTATGATAAAATAAATGGAATTTTATTTAGATCTTTACCCATATAAGAAATAATAGCCCACCCCTATAAAAATTTCTAGTTCCGTCACCTAGGGGTGCAATTTGGATTGGAAAATCCGATTCCAATCAATTATGTTATGACAATTTCCGATTTTGGCAAGTCCAAATCAATTTCGACTTCTGAAAATTCCGATAAAAAATTGGATTGGAATTGGAATGTATCAAGAGATTTGCAAAAAATTCCTATCTAATCCGTCCAAAAATCAGCCCCACTCCCAAAAATTTGAGATTCCACCACAAAATCAATATAGTTAGAGTAATATTCTCTTACCAAATTTGTAATATATGCACTCATTTTAACTAGGGTAGTACCTACAAATATGAAGGCACCTACCTATTATATCTTTCAAGTAGTATATGTATGTAATTAAGTGTCTAAAATCAAAATTTACAGTTTAATATCCTCAACTTTTGCCCCACATAAAAAGGGTCCTTCAATTTCGATTTTTCGCCTCTTTGATTGGGGGTAATGTTCTCGAATTTTCACCGCTTTTTCTAAACACTAGGGACTCTTTGCATCTGTTTGGCTCTCTTGTTGTTCTTACTCTTAATTGTGGTTTATTTTTGTACCACTCCCCTGTACTTTGGTTAGGCTCTTTTGCCTCCAATCTTTAGATAATAATATTTACATTTAAAAAATAAAAAAACAAAAAAAAAACTTTGTCCCACACCTCTGAACAAATTGACAGGATAGACTGTTTTTTGAATTTGTGGCTGAAATGGATGTTATATAAGTTATAACAACGTTCAACAATTGTTAATTATATAATAGTCCACTATAGTGATCTCCAGGCGCACCACAAATATACAAATTTTTATATAAAAAAACCCAAAAAACGTAGCCGCCAGTCCTTTCATTTGGAATGTGGCCAACTTTATTTTTCACTGTGTAATGTCATTTTATTTTGTCGCAATCAAGCGAAAAAATACAATTAATTAAGAAAAAAGTAACAAAAATACAAAAAGAAAAGGCAAAGTTGATAGATTCCAAGCAAAGAAATGTAAGGTGTGGTCAAAAGCTAGACACTAATTCTTGGGTTTTACCACTACAGATTGGCGCTTACAAAGCAGTCTGCTGTTTCTGTTAGGCGTTTTTTTGGGTTGCAAAATTCGATGTTAGGCCCAAGGTTTAAAATATCGAGAGTTTCGAAAATATCGGTTGTTCAAAAACACGGAAATATTGATGGAAATATCGAGAAAATATTGATATCGATAAAAATTGAATAAAAATCAAGAAAATTATGAGAAAAACTTGGAAATTTTTATTGAAACTTTAGATGATGTTTATTTAGTCAATTGTCTATTATTTTATCACAAAAAATTGGAATAAAATGCATGGCATGGTGGGTTAGAGTGATTTAAGTTGATTATGCGCAACGACCTAACAAACACCGTGTCTTTAGAAAATATGTAGTAATTAGTGAAAGAAAATTAAACGCACCATAATTTTTTAGTTATAATAATTTACTACAATATATTGCATATGATAAGAT
Organism: Prunus persica; assembly: GCF_000346465.2. Lineage (NCBI taxonomy): Eukaryota > Viridiplantae > Streptophyta > Magnoliopsida > Rosales > Rosaceae > Prunus > Prunus persica. Next base: position 2,619,520 of record NC_034009.1, read on the forward strand.
ATATGAGCTTGACAAAAAAACAAAAACAAAATATATGAGTAACTTAGTACCACATAAAAAAAATTCCTATTAAAGTTAAAACTTAGTATCACATATAATGAACAATATTAAAACTCAATAGTGAATAATAATACAATTCCATAATATATAACCAAAAAAAAAAATCCATAATAAAATAATAAATAAAATTAAACATATGCCTAAATTTATCATTAGGGATTGTTTTTTTAAATGGAAATTTATCCTAGATAATATTAGCTTGCAGAAATTTTTAAGACCATATAAATATTACACGTTGTAACATTATTAATAAACTCATTCGCAGCGTGTTGGATAAGGCCTAGTAGATGGATGGGAAAGAGAGTGGTTAATCCCCTAGTTGGCAAAAGCGCCATTTCTCAACAAATTTCATTTATTTTTCAGTTTCAATTGCGATATTATTGATAATATCGCGATATATTGCCCAAATAAAGGACGAACGAGTATGAAATTATCACCTCTGACATTATCGCGATAATATCGATATATTGACGATAATTAAGTGAATATGGCCTAAAATATCGATCATTTAAAAAAACGATATTATCAACGAAATATCGCCAATAATTTCGATATTTAAGACTGTGGTTAGGCCTCACCAAGTTTTGGAGGCCGTGACTTGTGCTGGGGTTTAAGAGCACTTGTGAATTGAACTGGCTGCAAGCTAGTATTGGGCTCAGTTATGAATACATAAAGACCTCAACTGAGGCCTGCTACCTACATACAGTCTCTGTTTTGTTGAAAAAGTTGTGAGTTCAAATGTCATGAACGGCAGTTGTTTTTTATTTTTTATTTTTAATACAAGCTTTAGTCTTAAACTACAAGGCGAGAAGAGTTTCTCTCACACACGCATTTGCGTTGTTGAATGAAAAATAATAATAATAATTTGCTCGAGTCATTCTGAAGACGAGTTTGGTTAAAGGTGGACTTCAAAGGCTACAAATCTAATAACAGAGATATGGAAAACGAAATTTATTTCCTCCTTTGCAATTGTTCCTCTCATGTTAAACACAAAACATGCATGCTCATTCATTCTCTCTCCAATCTTGACCATTTTTCATTTGTTGGGCTTTTATTTGTGGTGGTGGTGTTATTCGAATTTGTTCTCTCCTGCTTGCCTGGACTTGTTTGTGTCATTTGTCAACTACTAGTACTACGAATCCCAGCGTTACTTTGACAAGTAAAGTACTTGTGTTTGGGACAAATTTGTCTGTCGTCAGCAGTGGTATGTATATATATTCTTAACCTTTATATCCTTGTCCAAATTGCTCTTCTAAATTAATCATTTCTTTCTTGGGTTGGGACTAATCCTGGCTTCATCTTAAATTCTTAATGGATGAGAAAAGAATTTCATGAAACAAAGATTCTCTGTTTGTGTTTGGAAACAAGGTTCTCTATTTTCCTGTTGCGTGATTCTAAAGTTTGTCAGTGGACTAAGCAAGTCCTGTATTGTCTCTTCTTCAATCTTTATTATGCCTTTCACCAAGGAGACCAAAATATAATCTAGATAGTGATCCAACTTTCTCCTTTTTTCAGGATTTGCAAAAATCAGGAGATTGTTTTTTGTACTTTTCAAGCACCTCTTGCACTTTTCTAGCCAAGTCTAAATAACAATTTTTAAATTTATTTTATCAAAGATCTGAGCCAATCAAACTAACACTCCATTGGTAGTATTATAATTTTTGAAAGGATTCATTTTCCACAACAACAAAATAAAATAAAATAATAAAAATTATGAGTATTCTCTATTGAGAATGCCCTCAATATAAGAAAAGTAAGAATTTCAGTATTGTCATAGCCCATATTGCAATAGTGGTATTTATATTTCTAGTATGAAAAGATATCTCAAATTATTTTTTATATTAGAAGCCGTCTCAAGTTCGAATCTCTTTTTTACGTTGATAATAACAACATATTATTAGAGATACCATACACATACATGTGCATATGTGTATATCATACCACGTCATGACTAAAACAAATTATGACATGAAAAAATGTGCTTGCTAAACCATGGTTGAACAACATATATTATTTTATAGAAGGGAAATGTGTTCAACTCACTAAACAACAAGGGAAGAAAAAGGTTACACAAACACAACTCAATTTCACTTCCGTTTGTTTTTCTCCTCTTGAGAATCAAGAAGGTCCTCCAACACATGGTCATCCAAATACTCAATCTCAAAGACTTGCCTTCCTTGTCCAGTAGATGAACTTCCACCAGGAGCAGCAGCAGCAGCAGCAGCAGAAGAAGAAGAAGAAGAAGAAGATGAAGAAGAAGAAGAAGAAGAAAATGATGATGAGAATCTAGGAGGATGAGGAGGAGAGCCCATAACTTGAGAATAATACTCATTTGGAAAGTTGAGTATGGCAAGATGACCCCTTAAATTAAAAGCAGCTCTGTCATAAGCCCTTGCAGCTTCTTCAGCCGTATCAAATGTGCCAAGCCACAGACGAGCACCTTGCCTTGAAGGGTCTCTTATCTCAGAAGCAAACTTCCCCCATGGCCTCCTTCGGACTCCCCGATAACGCACTTCTTCGCTTCCCTTCTCTTCCATTCCTTGCTTCTGTAGATCCTTTCCTCTACGAGGGTCTTCCATAATTTCTAGCTTGATTCTTTGAATAATTTCTGGTGGTCGTTAATTTTGACAAGCCTTTCTGTTTTTGGTTTAAAATATGGTGGCATATAATGTATCTCATTGATATATTTATAGGTGTTTGATTTTGGGACAAATGGGGTCATATCACATATGACTTAGATGTACTGTGATTGTGAGAGTCCACATGAACGTGGATTGACCAAGCGTAAATGGATGTTTCTTGGAAGGTTCTTCATCTTCATGTATATTAATTATTATCATCTAGGGCTATAATAGAGGTGCAAAAATTCGATTCTTCGACTCTTTCTATGATCAAATTCAAAAAGGGTTTGTAAATCTCTTTTCTTGATAGGCATTTTCTTTCAAATGGGCTTCGAATTCTATCTTTTTATGTTCATATTATGTGAGAATAATAGATTGTGTTGGTTGGTAATAGTTTTTTTCTTTCTTTCACTGAACCATTGAACTGTATTGTCACTTTACACAGAATATGTAGAGATTGATTCCCATATCACAAAGATTGGAGGAATTAGACCCACAGAATATGAATGCGTAAGTGATTCCATCCTAATAACTAAGAATATTACAAGCATGCACTAGCCATACAATTTTGGTTGAAGGCAAAAATAGGAAACTCAGGAAAAGCAAGATAAGGTCTCAAGGGGTATAATTTTCCTATTTGGTGGAAAAGTGGACTGCTATATATTGTCCCCTTGCACTACTCCCTCGTAATATGCTTTGATCATTGTAGGGATTTCAGATATGAGATTTTTCAAATCATATCAAATTATTCAAATTTTATTTTATTTGATATGAAGCATATAGAATATGAAAATATTTTTGCTCACTACTTTAACCTAATGTGTACTCTCACCATCATTCTCAACACTTGACACATGTTCATAGGCATAACTATAGTTAACTCTTTGTTTTGTATTTGTGGAACCATAGTTATGCCCATGTACACATGTCAAGTGTTGAGAAAAGTGGTGATGGTACACATTGGGTTAAAATAGTGAGCAAGAATGCTTCGTATAGAATAGCATTCAAACATTAACGACTCATTTTGGCTCACTCCACACTATAATTCTTTGATCAAAGTCATTCATTCTGCATTCCATGATCATGGTTGCAAATATACACTCAAATTGAAAAAAATATATAAATTTCGACACAACGATATTTTAAATTACTCTAATGTATATGGAGGGGAACAAACTTAGATACAAGTGGGTGAGTACACTGCCTTGGCCAATGGCCATAACCCACACCTGCTCAAGTTGAAAATCTTTGAGTATTTGTGAATATTTTCATTATGTCTCATAATGTGTTCATCTATTTATTTTATCACAATTAAAATAACTAAATGATTTTTCATTTTGAATATTTTTTTATTTATAGAAATGATCTTTCAATGAGTACCTAAAATTGAATGATTCAAATCATATAATATATTATGGAGCGGACCTGGTGATTAATTAACGTAATGTTGTCAATCAATATGGTCATAAAATGTGATCCCTTTACCTTTATTTGTAAAAAGTGCTACTATTTCCACTCTATGTCCTATTTTCGCACCCACATAACCTTTCCAACTACCATGTAAATTTGAAAAAACACAATCCTATCTTTTCACACATCATTATTCCTAAAATACCCTTAATTATTAATTCAAGCAAATTCTCTTTGCTAATCATTAGTAGTTGAGATATTGAGAGGATGAAGTTGTGTTTGATGGACTGGATAAATGCTTTAGCAACTGAGGAGTCGTACACTTTCTTCTTCTTTATTTTTTCTTTTTGTCAAACGATGGAATAGGTGGGTTACATGAGTTGAGGTTTCTTTTCCCCAAGTCCTTAGAAATCATTTTACAAAGGGAAAAATTTGTCTTTAAAATTTTAAAAATAAAATAGGCAAAAAAATAGAACATGGGGTGGAAATAACAATACTCTTTATAAAACAAAACATAAAAAGAGAATATATAAGAATAACCAAATGATCTTGAGTACATCATATATTCTTCTGTCCAAACAATCGAAAAATTCCTAAAGTATTAAAAAGTGGCATAGGATTAAAGTAAAATTCAGACCCTCCCTCTTCCAGAAATAAAACCAAGACACTCTCGTCGTTTAAAAAAACATGTTCTCAAATACCACTATAGTAATACTGATATTCAAGAGCATTTCTCTTGCAAGATGGCAAATCAAATAACCTTTTTTTCTTCTTTTCCAAATGGGATAAAATATAAGTTTTGGTAAACCTTGAAGACAAATTATATGTCATTAACTACCAAACCAATAACTCGTCCGTAAAAAAGAAAGTGAAAACCTAAGGGCCGTTTGATAATCATTTCAATTTTAGTTTTTCATTTTAATTTTTCATTTTTTGTGCTAGAGCATAGAGGAAAAAGAGGGAGAGGGGAAGTGAGAATGAGAATGAAGATGAGATTGAGAGGGAATATGAGAGAGGAGGATGGGAGGAATGAGTAACAAAAGTGAAAACAAAAACTAAAAACTGAAATCTATTTGAAATTGTTTTCACATTCAAGTTTTCGTTTTCACTTTTGTTACTACTCCCTCCCATCCTCCCCTCTTATCCTCTCTCTCAATCTCATCCTTACTCTCATTCTCACTCTCATTTTCCTCTATACTCTAGCACAAAAATAAAATAAAAAAAAATAAAAACTAAAAATAAAATGGTTATCAAATGAGGCCTAAGTTACCTAACCTAATATTATTATTTTTTCCTTCCAAAACCTAACCTAATAAATTTCTTGGAGGTAAAAAAATTAGGCGCTATATCTATCAATTGGAAAACAAGAAGAGTGCGGACTCATGCCCCAAGCATTTTGTGATCACTGATTACGTCGTTAAAAACAGTGTGACATACATAACCAATGGGCTGTGCCCGCTCGGAAAGTGAATCCCAAAAAGATTTTGTTATTTGTCTTTAAATATTTGTTTTGGTTACAAAGAAGGCTTGCTTTTTTATTTATTTATTATTTATTTTATCTTGCTCTCGAAATATGGGCAAAAGAAGAAGAATTGAGGGTTTCTTTTGTTTCATGATTAGAGAAACGTCAATCTATACTAATGGGAATTGTCAAAGCTTGCATACGTTAGGCCATACGCACAAGGAAACATGATGAGCTCCAGCAGATTAGTTTTTTTCATAGGTTCATCCAGGACAGAATCTTTATAGGATCAGAAGCTATAGAAAATGGTCCAATTCGTGTAAACGAAAGCTTTGACATTGCCAAGATATTCAAAAGGAGCTCCTCACTAACTCCAATTTAGTATTAATTTAAAAAACAAAAAGGTAAGCAAGGAACTAAGAAACAAAACCAAAAAATAATAATAATTAAAGCAAAGAAAACTGAGAGAATTTGGTTTGAATGTCCTAGAACATGGAGACCAGATCATCCCTAGCTACTTTAAACTGTTAATGAAGCTTTGTATTGAGGCAGATTTAGTCTTGGATCAATTTAAAAAGATGAAGGAATTGCATTCTTATTTGCCAACACCTTTCCGATTTTATTAATTACAACTCCTTAATCATGGTTGTTTGACCCTCTAAATTCTAATCCTTTGAATATTGTAGCATGCACTTTTTTCAAATGTTAGATATATGTGGTTGTTGTTTGAAAATGAAAACATGATCAAGCGAAAACTTAGCACAAAGAGCCAAAATTTGTAAGCATCTTGAATGGAAAATAATATTGAAAAGATGCATAGCTTTATGGGCATCTATGCCTTTTTAACAAAGAGTGGAGAAACCGTGTGAACCTAATTCTCATCGAGGAAAAGCAGTTTCAGAATCTAAATCTCTCAAATGAAAATTGGGGATAGCGGGGATAGCGGTGTTTTGTCGAGGTATCATAGAATGTCAAAAACTTTTGACAATGTCAAGATATAAACCTTGTGAACGTAAGAGATTTATAAACCTTTTAACAATGCCAAGGTATCATAGAATGCAAAAAAACTTACTTGTAACGGGGATAGCGGTGTTTTGCTATCCCCAGCTAATTATACAATGACATGTAGAAAAATTATCCTACGTGTCATTGCATTATTGATCGGGAATAGCAAAATAAGAGTTTTTTCCCATAAAATGAAGCTACGAGTTGAGCATGAATTGGGTGCTCTAAAATACATTTTATGCTCGCATTGGCCCATCAATAATGCATGAGTTGCTGGGTTTATCATTTGAAAGTTATACAATTTGTTACACAAGTGGAACTCTAGATAACACAATTTGAAGCCCATTCCAAATTGCAACAGTGTTTTTAGTTGTATCCAAATTTGTTCTTTAAAAAAAGCTCCTCATTTTGGGAGAAAAATCCCCTCCTAAGGCCTTAACTTGGTTTGCAAATGCTAAGGAGAGATTTCAGGCCCATTTTAGTTGACCCAGGTAGATATCTTCAGATTTAAAGAATCATAATGAGATGGAACAAAATATAAATATATGTTCGAATCTTCCCGTTCTTAATATCGTTTGTATAAATAAAACAACATAATATATAAATAATATCCTTTAATGAATCGAAATATTGTAGCCAAAAACCTATAGTGGTGTTACTACACCTGGAGGCGGCTATAAGATCCTTAATTCACAGTCTAATTGATAATTATGAACTAATTTAGGTTGATTTTTTTAGTAATCAACTATACAACAAATTTTCATATATTTTGTTACTGATGAATCAAATCGTGCTCGAGTATAGCCAGTGAGCATTTGTCTCTTACAAGGATGATAAAGACGTACTAATTTGGATGAGATCCACATAGAAAGAAGAAAAAGCTCTGCCGGTCAAATTCAATCACCAAAATGCAGATGCATTGAGCCTAGCCATAAAAATCCAATGCTACCAACCAAAAATATATATTTTTTGGAGGCTGATTAATGAAATGAAGCCCCTTTTGCAGTCCTAGGGTTGCATGTTTATAATGTGAACTGGGGTTGAGGTCGTAAAATGATGAGTGAGAGTTTGCTGTGGGAGTGAAAAACTCATGGGGACCCAGATGACCTAACAACTCATTACCTGAGCACCTAGATTTGACTACATTAAGGTTTATATTTTACCTGGGAAATATTCTGCAATCAATTACTTTGTCATCTTTTCACAACATCTGTACTAATATTATAATCCTTAGTTTCATAATGTATGTACAGATTCATGTACCATTTACATCTTTTTAAACAGAAATGGTTCATCCCTTTATCCAGCTTTCATGTTTGATGATGATATCAAACTTATCTTTTGGTTCGTTTCTTCTTAATTTCAAAGAGTTTGGCATATCAGATTTTGGATCAGAATTGTTAATTAGATAACATTATATATGCGCACGCGCTTGTAATTATAATGCATCATATTATGACAACATAACATGCTAGATATATATATATATATATCTAGCAGTCCCGATCTCTTGGACCACAGGAATCCAAGAGATTTGTGGTCACTCACCGTTGGATGTAAATTTAACGGTTCACTCAATCTTGAACTCCTTTTAAGAAACTTTTTTGAATCATTAGATTAATATCCAACGGTGAGTGACCACAATCTCTTGGACTCCTGTGGTCCAAGAGATCAGGACTGATATATCTAGTAAGTGATCGTTCCTATTTTTAATTGTGACTATTTCCACATTATTACTTAAGAAAATCCTGATTTAAGGATGATTTTAATATCCTTTTATTCCTTTACACAACCTATACGGCTATACCTATGGATAGGATGTCCTACAATATAATAATGTTAAATTTTTTGCGAAAGTATAATATATTAATGTTGGGAATCATAAGGATGAAGGGAACAGATGTAACACATAATAATAAAAATTACAAAAGATGTTGGGACATTGGTTTGATATGATTATTGGGGGATCGTATCAACTTTTTAACTTTTTTAGCAGTGAGAAAGAAAAAAAGTGATGATTTGTAACTCAAGCAATTAAAAATGATTATTTTTACTCACGAGATTTTGTGTTTGAATTCTCTCTTTCTCAATATCACTTATAATAGTAATCAAAGTTTCTTTAAATTTTTATTAACTAATAGTGATTTATAACAAGGATTACTAATCCTTAAATTTTTTAGGAATCATTCATCAATATTTGTGAATGACTAATTTTTCTCAATCTTTTTTTACCTTGGTTCATTTTTTCAATTTTCCAAAATTACTCTCATAGAAAAATAAACACTAAAAGTTTTTAAAGACAAAAAGTTTAGTCCTTGTGTTTTTTGTTTTAGATGTAGGTCCTTTGACATTTATTTTTTTTTTGTTGTGTCAATTTTACCCTTTGAGGTAAATAAGGAAAACACACTGAAAATCTAAAATTAATGCATTATTTCCTTGTAATTGAATTCCATAATTTAATTTTTGAATTATTTCCTTGATAATATTCCTAATATATCGATAAAATACAATTTTACCAATAAAAAGTAAAGACCCACATATTATACCAAACAAACACCCACATTAAATTATATACCTAACTTACAGGTAAATAGTGTTAGGAACATAAATTAAAAGACTACCTTTAAGTCAGATACAAAAATAGACAAAATAAAATTGTATGTTACCTATTTAAAAAAAGTACATAAAATACTATTACACATTGTTAAAAATATGAAAAAACATATATATATACACACACACACACACACACATATATATATACCTATGCAATATGACATAAATGACTATTACCTGATTCAAGTCATAAAGGGCAACATTGGAACAAAAAATAATTTTAAAAATAAAATAATAAAAAGATTACATCATAAAATATTAAAAAGAGAATGTAATTCTATGTGGCACAAAAGTCAAAAGACTTAGATCAAAGTCACCAAATTCGAGGATTAAATCCAACTCCTTAATATGAATTTGAATCTATATCAACTTTTCTATAGTTTTAATTTATGATGTGGGTTATTTGGTAATAAAATGTGCCATAAATGCATTCCTAAGTCATTGAAAAGCATACCAATATGTGGATTTGATCGGTGCCAGTCCTTGAACTTTAGATATGCTTACTTTTAGTCGTATCACAAAGCCAATAAATTTAGGGAACCGGCGGAGCTCCAGGTTTCACTTTCACTCCTTCATAAGAAAGACAACATGTATGAGATTTCACATTCCAAAAAAGGTGCTCACCAAACATAAGAGACTATTCCTGCCTCAAGATAATGGTTAGTGTCAATATCCTTAAATACATGTTCATTTTTAATGCAGAAGCTCGTGGTCCAATTTTTAATATATATATATATATATATTGCCACTCGGCATTACTACGTGGCATCGAAGGAATTTTTCTTATAGATCCTAAGACCTATTTTCATTTGGCACTGATAATAACAGTATAACTAAAAAGATTGTACTAAAAGGAAATCATTGCCATGTACATGGTAATCAAACGAAAATGAAAAGAATTACTTGTTATTGTAGTAACTAAGGGGCGCAGTCTTGGCCTTGAAGATTTTTGGAAATATTAAGATGGTCCTAAGTGCACGGGAGGGTGGGGCATATGAAAGTGGCAAGTTAAATGTGAAAAATATATGAATGGACCATATACCATGAATCTGTAGGCATCATTGCTGGCCTAACTGGTTAGTCAAATTAATAGTGATGAATTTGGCTTTTTGGAATCTTCCTCAAATTTGTTTTAATTTCTGTAGAAGAAAAAAAAAAGGTTTAATTTTAAATTTATATAAACCCTTGGATGGTGGTGGTGATAGGGAGTGGTGAGCAAGACTATCTCATCAGACCATTTGAGCACATGTGATATATAGATGCAGGTAATTAGTTTTTTTATTTTTTTTAATTTATAAATTCCAAAATTTCCTCTTAAATATCTATTTTTCTAGAAAAGAAGAAAGAAAGTAGTTGTTTGACAAAAGAAAAAAAGAGGAAAGAAAGTAGTTCAAGTTGGAACAGAAATTACCCTGCAGTTTCCTTATGTTTTTTTTTTTCCGTTTATTCTCTTACTTTTCAATATCCATTTCCTTTAATTATTTTTGTGGATATGTTTATGATAAATAAATAAATAAGCAATCGAAGTTGGATTAGTCTTACCTGATCGACTGGTGACATGAGCACTAATTGCAATCTGCACCCTTGTCCCCCTTTCACGAGATCGGTTGAAATGGCAGCAAAAGTCCTTCAAGACCAAATTTGCATCAAACAATTTGGACCATAAGTTTCCCACCACATCCCCATATATATGGTAAAAAATAAAAATAAAAATAAAAAACCAAATTTGGTATTTTGGTTTGAAGGTTACAATAGTGGTATAAAATCGTGGGAGCATTTTGCTCATTACTTTAATTCAAAGTTTATGCTCATTACGTTTTTCAATACTTGACACGTGTTTATAAGCATAACTTTAGTTATAAAAATCAAAGTAAAAAGTTAACTATGATTATACATATGGATACGTGTCAAGTATTAAAAAGGGTGGTGCATATACCTTAAGTTAAAATAGTGAACAAAAATATTTCCCTAAAATTGTGGGTTGGTGGAAAATGGAAAATATTTACCTTGTTTCATTTCATGACGGAGACCTAAAAAAGGAATGATCCCAAAAGGGAATTTTCCTAGAAGCTCCATCCATGTACATGAAAACATTTCAAAGATGCTTAACTGGGGCTACCTCAAATATTATCTTTTACTGCAGCTGACTTGTCTCTTTCCTTTTCTTGTATCCATTCTTTCCGGAGGACTTTCAAAGTTGAACCAAAAAAAAAGTATCCTAGTTTTGATGACTTTGAAACATGACAACAGGGATGAGGTTTCAAGGGGGCGTGCATCTAGACCTTTCAAACATCAATTTCCTAATGCCGACTGATGAGATAAAAGTTTTGTGCATTTGGGATAATAATTTTTTATTTATTTTTGTATATATATATATATCACAATCACCAAACAAGTCCCAAGGAGAAAATTTAACCCAACTTGTTGCTTCATACAAAAAAGGTCATTCTCATTCGGGTGCTGATGAGCTTGGGCAGAGTGAGCACGTCCAGATAGCAGCAAAATAGGATTTTGGCTAATCATTTCACATGAATCCTGATGTTTTATACAAATAGGAGAGACGTGAAGAAAACCTACCTAGGCTACCTAAGCTAGCTACCTAAACCACAGTCAAACAATTAGTCCCCTATTTCTTACTTTCTTTCTGTGTGTTCATAAAATGTATGTGTTCAATCTTGTCCCATCCTTTGGTTTTTTCCGAAAACTTTGTTAAATAAAATAAAAAAAAATATAAAAAAAATCTGACTAAGTGCTTTCAAAAAGTTGCCAAAGAAAATTGACCACCGCTTTTTTTGTTTTTCTTTTTTTTTTTGTTTTAAAAGTTATGATTCAGAATTTTAGTGGTTGTGTCAAATCAGCTTAAAATTTAGCTTACGTGTGTGAGCCTCTCGTATATATTTAAGAGTATCAAACACAACAAATCAAGGCGAATAAAGTCTGAACACAATTATACATATGCAATGCAAAATAAAGATAAAATGAAACATATATCTTAAAATGTAATCTAGTTTAGAAATGAAATATGCAATGCAAAATGAAGATAAAATAAAACATACGTCTTAAAATGTAATCTAGTCTGAAAATGAAGAGTAGAATCTCACTTAATTAACATCTATAGCTCACCATTGAGCAATGAGTACTAAGGCTACAACTATTTTTCCACATCCATGAGTCCATGACCTTGTGAGTCTAGTTTCTAGGGGTCATTTTCTTTGACATGGAAAATCGAAGTCCACTTACACCAAATGGGTCAAGTTTTAAGTTAGTGATGGATTGGTATGAGTGGAAACCGTAGCCAAGTGAACCACGGGTGATTTGCTCTTGTTATTGCAATTTAGTGATCTAATCTTCTTCTTCCCTAATAAGTGAAATTGATGATAAAGTGACAAGTAATAATATAAAACGTATTGCTCAAGTTTTATTTGTAAATCCAAAGCCATAAGACCCTTGACTTCTTTTTTCCACCCTCATTTCCTCGAACATTCACAAAACCATGACCTCTTTCTTCCCAAATAAATTTTTTGGGCTCCAAGCCATCCAAGCAATGTCAAATATTTTTTTTATTTCTTTAAAATCCTAGTTGACAGCTTTGAAAGCGAAAATACGTGGGAAATCCAACGGTGGTCCTTGAAGTGGTAAAAAATTGAACTCACTATCTCCAACGGCCATTCAACTACCACGCAGTCTGTGAATTGTGCCATTCAGAGGAATCCACATGCTGACACGCGGGCAAGCTCCTATGCGACAAATGGACACTGATATCATAAGCTGCTGAGGTCACCACAAGTTTCTCTCTGACCTGGCCGCCATGCTTCAATTGACCCATGTGTTAAAATTCATCCCAACTTGCGTAGGATCCCACAATAAATACAATAATACACCAAAACAAATAAAATATAGCCAACCACATCTTATATTTTAATATGATTCACCTGGCTACTTTTACCTTTTCACCCTCATAATTTTTACCCACTCTCTTTCGTTGGGTCATTTTTAACTTGGGGGCCCAATTGGCCCCTACTGGTCCACATTGGTCCTGTGGGACCCATTGGAATTGGGTATAAAAATGGGAGGAGGCCCCGAGTCTTAGCTTAACCACAACGTGTAGCCACACTTGCACAAACACAATATTCCAAGAAGAAAACAGAGACACCACCTCAATTCTTCAAATGAATTACTCAATCTTCCACTCCCCAATTTCCGATTTGTCACCTGAATCTTCATTCGGATCATCATTTTCTTGGGATGATCACAAATTTGGCAACAACTCACTTCCCTTCAACGAAAACGACTCCGAAGAAATGCTTCTCTATGGCCTAATTTCCAACGCCACCCAGGAAATAACATCAAGAGAAACAGAGACACTCTCTGTTTCTGCAAACCCAATCAAGGAAGAGGAAGTGAGCTCCACGTCCGACTCGGAGAACCCGAAAAGGGAAAAGTCGTACAGAGGGGTGAGGAGGCGGCCATGGGGCAAGTTTGCTGCTGAAATTAGAGACTCCACCAGGCACGGCATAAGGGTGTGGCTAGGCACATTTGACAGTGCCGAAGCTGCAGCCTTGGCCTATGATCAGGCCGCCTTTTCGATGCGTGGCTCCGCGGCGATTCTCAACTTTCCGGTGGAGAGAGTCCGAGAATCGCTTAAAGAAATCAACTATGTCGCTTCGGATTTGAACGGGGGCTCGCCGGTTGTGGCGCTCAAAAGAAAGCACTCCATGAGAAGGAAAATCGGGAACAAGAAGAGCAAAGTGGAGAGAGACGTGAGGATAGAAAATGTGGTGGTGTTTGAAGATTTAGGCGCAGATTACTTGGAAGAATTGTTAAATTCATCTGAGAGCACATGTGCCACTGCCACACCTAATCGTTGATTCAAAAACATTAATTCAACTTTCTTGTGTTCTTCTTTTTTTTTTTTTGGTGGTAATTATATGAACCATCATCACTTTGAAATCTTTGATCTGTCTCTTCTCCAATATTTTCTTTTTTCTGTGAAGTTGCAAAAAAAGGATAAGGAGTTACGTATTTATGTATCCTGGTGTCTCATTTGTGGCGCTCAATTAATTGATCCTTAAGGTGATTAGATTTAATATTCTACTAGTCAACTAATATAGCTGGTCACTCTTATCATACACAAAATGACATTGCCACATGCACGCGTGCTGTACGAACTCCAAGTTAAATCACACTTAATAGTAGTACTTCAATCCTCACATCTTTTTGCGTTTGGCTGGTTTTCCATGATCGGGAGATTCTTATAGTTGTCGTCATGCATTGCGTTAGACTCTTATACATAACGTATAATATTTAAATTATGTGTGCATTCTGTGTGCGCGTATAATGCATTAGTTAGACTTTTACGTATCGTGCGTGAAACTTGAATACATACCACTCACATAAACAAGAAGTTTTCTTTCTTCGACGAGGCTACAAAATTAATATTTTCCTTAATAGAATATCATATACATTGGTTGATGAGCAAGGAGTGTGAATATTGTTATTATTATCCTCCAATGCCAAAGGGGCCAGGCTATCAAAATATCAAGGATGTATACATATGATATGGCCCACGAGCCATGACCAAAGAGCTGCAACTTGCTTGGTTAGTCCTCAGTTTCAATCGAATTATTTTTGGTTTTTAATGGCAGTTTTGTCTTTAAGCACTAAGCACTAGTAAGTGTGGACACCTGTATAAACCTAATCAAGCAATTAGCTCGAGCATTATGCAAATCATATCAACTAATTAAAGCTTAATTATATCTCCAAGTAAGTAGTTGTGTGGAGAAGGAGAAGAAGAAGACAAAACTGCCATTAAAAACCCAAACTTGAACCACTTTGAACACTGTTTTGGTCCAATTTCAAAGCAAAGAAGCTTCTGCGAGCAATTCAGTCTTAGTAATTTGGGTGGACAATATCTGCTACTTGCGACTTATCTAATTCATTCATCCTCGCATATAATAATACACAGATTTAATTCATTTGAATATATATTATCTTCACGTGGGATCTAATTTGGTTCTATAAAACTATCATAAATTGTGACCCTCCTTCCTCCGCTTCTTTTTAAAATATTTTTCTGTGGACCACATGATTTGTTTTCAATATCACGTATAAACTTTATTTTTATCATTATATCAATATTTAAAAAAGGTTACAAATTCGAATTCTCTTTTCTTTTCAATAGAAACGAATACCGCTATCATATTGTTAGCCACATACTATGGTAATTGGTGCGATAAAATATGTATCACTATAATTACATGATCATGCAACGGCTTAAGCGGTTTAGTATTCTGTCTATGTCCACAGAGAGTACTTAATATTTAAACACAACTAACTAATGATAATCCATGGGCTGGCAGTACATGAATATTAATCTTTAATTAATTTTTATTTGACATTATCCATTCACAAAAGACGCTAGTAGCAATATTGTAATTCGCATGAATGTTGATAACCATAAATTTTGTCACGTGATTCTCAATTGCAACCGGTAAAATTGAGGGTCAAAGTCCTGGCAGTCAAAATCCAACCAAGTCATTCAAGCCGCTTCCACGTCCTCTAGGAAACCTAATTAAGCATAATATTCAATGGAAAATCATGATTAGAATTTGATTAAGTGAGTTGTTTTAGTACGTATGATATGGTTAGCTCAACTTGGCCACCTTTCAAGAACAGAGGTAATGGGAATATTAGAAATTCGATCAGATTCTCATTTAACTAGACTTTTTTCAAGAAGGACTTGAATTATTTTTTTGGGTTATCATGATCATTGAAATTTTACTAGTTCCTGCAAGTGTTGCACTGATCATGGAAAAGATATTGGGATGACATCGAAGGGTTTCCACCCTTAGGTCTAATCTAACGGAGTTAGGATTTGTGAAATTATGCTTTCTTGACTACAAGAGAAAAGATAGATAGATTCATCCAACACACTGCATTTCAGACATCCATCTAATCTGATGACAAAAAGATAGATTCTTAATTAAAGACGTCAATGAGAATAACTCATGATTAAAAGGTCGGGTACCACTAACATACATAAATATAATGTGGACGGGGCTGGTACCAAAATGACCGGGGCATCGTCCTCTTCCTACCCCAGCCACCTCCCGCCGCCAGCCGCCGCGGATTCGCCGGAATTTGGAGATGAAGCGGCCGATGTCGTCCAAACTTCAAAGCCGCCGATCTCCCTCCTCCGGCCACCAATTCCGTCGACCCAGGTATGGATTTTGAACCTCTCGAGCTGCTCTAGCTGATGGTTGGGTAGGATTAGATCGATTCTTAGCGTAGCCAACTCGATTTTCGAATTGAAAATCGGCCGAAACTTCGGCCGCTGTGATCGGCCATTTCCGGTCAGTTTTTGGGGTAGGTCCAAGAACAAAAGTGGCTCCAAATAGGGTGTTCTACCTAGGGTAGGAGTTTGGAGCCGTGATTTTGAGATTTTCTGGTGAAGCGTTATCGCTTTGGGCACCACGCGCTGCCGACGCGTGCGGCGGCGCGTGGGCAAGGTGGAAAAAGTAGCACTGTGTTCCGATGAGATCCTTAGGTTGTCACGAGTGTGTAGGATTTCGCGGATCTCAATTCGGACGTCGTTTGACTATCGAACGGATAATCGCATATTGTGCGTTATCCGGGTTCGACAGGTTGGGACCGTTGGATGGTCCTAAATTTAATATATGTTAATCTAGGTAATTCTAGGATCGTGTAGGAATTCACGGATTGTGAATCGGAGCCCCGGATGTTCCGAATAGTAATTTTAAAGTTTATATTTTATATTAATTGTCAGATCGTGCGATCGTGAACAATCCGACCGTCCGATCTGAACCAAACTCGCAGGACAAGTGTCCTATACCTGGTAGAACCCATAGGGACTTCCGGATCGGAAATTGGAGGTCGTGGGTTCCGCAGGCCCGTTTGACCAGGGTTAGAGTAGTTTGACCCTTGGTTGACCGTGAGCCACCCGGAGTAATCTCACCTCTCCAGGGGAGATTATTGGGTGCTAGACTATTGTGGAGGGTTACACAATATTAGAATTAATTTATATAATTATAAACATATATTGTTGCACAAGGGTACAACAGAGTCTAGAATGTCAGTTTGGAGTGCTATACGCACTACTTTAGGTACCTCATCGGATTTTGGATTCGCTACAAACACCATCAAGTGAAGGTTAGGTCCCGCGTGGCGTAGGTTATCCGGCGTTGGGACAGACCCCATACGTGGCGTTGGTTGTACCGGCGTATGGGGAGATTTGCAATATGATGTTCAGGTCTCACGTGGCGTAGGTTATCCGACGTTGAGACATGCCCCGTACGTGGCGTTGGTTGTACCGGCGTACGGGGAGATTATGTGATATGATGTTGAGGTCCCGCGTGGCGTAGGTTATCCGGCGTTGGGACAGGCCCCATACGTGGCGTTGGTTGTACCGGCGTATGGGGAGTTATGTGATATGATGTGCAGGTCTCACGTGGCGTAGGTTATCCGGCGTTGAGACAGACCCCATACGTGGCGTTGGTTGTACCGGCGTATGAGGAGATATAATGATAGTATGGCATGGTCGCACGTGGCGTAGGTTATCCGGCGTGTTGACAGGCCCCATACGTGGCGTTGGTTGTACCGGCGTATGAGGAGAATATGTGAAATACAGAGAAAGGAAATAAGGTATCACCGATGTGTGGAATTAGATTTTAGGGAAGAACTACGTGTGGCTTGATCCCTCAAGGAGGGTACGTAGGCAGCCTAAGGTTATTAGGTGCAGCCGCAGACTAAATGTTAGTCATAATTTGTATTTGAATGGTTTGGTAGTTGGTTAAGAATTATTGGAAGGCCGAAGGCCATTTGTGTGAATTGCATGAAATTATATTGTGCATGCTGCCAGTTGGGAATATTAAATGCGTTTTTATGCAGGTTGGAATTTTGAAAAATGTCCAATTTATAGGGGAGACTCTGCCGAAATTTCGGCAGGACGTCTCGGTTTTTAGTAAGTGGGCCTGGCATCGGGGTGATGTCAGGAATTGCAAAGGGTTCGTCTCGGGTTTTGAGAAAATTCGGGGCGGGTCCTTAAAGCCGGAATTGGTTTTTGGCTCCAAAATCGTGCGACCAGTGGACATTTCATCGCGTAAAATTAGATGTCGGCTGCATGTTGCTCGACGGGATGTTCAATTTGTGCGATGCGATTTGGCGTTTGCGCGACGAAAACTGATGCAACGAAAAAATATTCATCGTCGCCCTAAAGTTGGATGTCGACGTGTACTTGCGCGACGAAAAGTTAGACTTGCGCGACGAAAGTGGGAGTTTTGCGCAACAAAATATGTTCTTTGCGCAACGAAGTATCTATTCGTCGCGCAAAAGTTAGTCTTCTTCAAATCTGAGTTACGCCATGGTAGAGGCAGAAAGCTGAGAATTTCTGCCTCTGCTGCTGCTGCTTATGCTAGGAATTCACTACATTTAGTAGGTGAGTATATTTTGTCATTAGTTTGAGTGTATTCATGTAAATTCATACTAATGCTATTAATTTCGTTCTTTGTAGAGATATTTTGTGTGATTAGCGGTTGGTGGCACTACTACAAAAAAGAAAAAAGACGACGGTAAATCACCGTCGTTGTTAAAATATACAACGTCATCAACAAATACAAAACGACGTCTTTGTACTGCAAAAAGATTTAAAAAGCCAGTCGAGGATGAGAATAGACGACCAACTCTCTAAAAAAACCGTCGTTAAAAAGGAAAAATTTGACACATATTAACAGAACAAGGCCGCAAGATAGACATACAACGACGAAAATTAAAACAAGACGCCGTTAAATATCATTTTCACGACAATAAAAAATATGACGTCTTTAAATACATTAGAAGACGACGTTATTGATACCTACTACGTCGCCTATATAAAAACAACCGTCGTAAAATAAATTTTTCACTTCGATTTTTCTATAAAAGATGACATGGAAATAGTTGTCAGTGTCATTATTTACGACGTATGTATTTATAGAGTAGACGTTGAACAACGAAACAACGTCGGTTACAAATATATGAGAGTCGTATTACAAAATTTATACGTCCTATTTTCAGAAACAAACAACGACGATAAATATTAGACGTTGTTAAGTAAAACAACGTCGAAAACAAATAAAAACAGACGTGTTTAGTCTGCTAAAGTTCTAAAAAATAGTCGAGGATGAGAATAGACGACCAACTCAAACAAATCATCGTCGTTAAAAGGGAAAAATATGACACATATTAAAAGAACAAGGCCGCAAGATAGACATACAACGACGACAACTAAAACACTACGCCGTTAAATACAATTTTTACGACAAGAAAAAATATGACGTCTTTAAATACATGAGAAGACGACGTTATTGAAATCTACTACGTCTCTTATTTACAAACAACCGTCGTGAAATAAATTTTTCACTTCGATTTTTCTAAAAAAGATGACGTGGAAATAGTTGTCAGTGTCATTATTTACGACGTATGTATTTATATAGTTGACGTTGAAATTCGAAACAACGTCGGTGGTATTTATATAGTCGACGTTGTATTTATATGTATTCATTACTCACGACGCACTTATTAATATAGACGACGTTGAACTTCTAAACAACGTCGGTTCCAAATAAATGAGAGCCGTATTACAGAACATATAGACGGCATTGATTATGATGAGAGCCGTATTACAAATAACGTCGTTTAATTGATATTAGACGGCGGTTATAATGAATTACCGTCGGAATTCATTTCGTTCCTCTTCGTTTATAAAAGAACTTGCGACGTGGAAAATGTATGATGACGTCGTATTTTTTAACGTTCAGATTATATATCTCGTTTTTTAGACGTCGGTATTATGGGATTGGAGTCGTGTTATTTTGAATTACATGGCGGTTCTTAATCCTTCCCCGACGTGATATCCTGAATAATTGCTTCACAATAGCGTCGTGGTTCTTCATTGTTACGTTGCTTTAAGACGTCGGTAAATATGCTGAATAACTGGTTCACAATAACGTCGTGTTTTATTTGAACGTAGAAAGTGAAGAAATCACATTACAATATATTACAAAATTAATGTCATACACTGCCAATTACATAAGCATCATTCAATCCATATATCTTCACACCCATCTCGAATATTTTGACCACCTAACTCACCCACCAGTTTATCAAATGTGTCAACATTTGGCATCCCTCTAGTAAATGGCTCACACTCAATTATCACATCACCTAAGACTTCATCACCAATAACATCATTATATTCTCTATTAGGCATTGATAACACTACCGACCAACCACGATGCATCGGGTCGTCAACAAAAAATATTTGTTTGACTTGAGAAGCCAAAACAAATTGGTCATTCCTATGTCCAATTTTACTCAAATCTACAAGGGTAAATCCAAGTTCGTCGACTACAAGACCAGAACTATCTATCCAATCACACCTAAAGACTGGGATTGTAAACTTTTGGTAGTCAAGGTCCCAAATTTCTTAAATGACACCATAGAAACCCATATTTGAGAGAATTGAGTTTTTATCCTTGGCACTAGCAACTTGCATGGTATGTGCAAGTAAATAAACTCCACTATTTTGAGTTGTCCGGACATCATCTTGTGCCTTGATATTGAATTTAATACCTTTAATAAGATAGCTCCTATATAATGGCACTGCCATGTTTGGACCAGCTGCTAGCCACCTAAATTTTCTGATACGCCATGATTGTCTTCCTCAAGTTCACTTTGAACCTGCAATTAATCATATCTTATTTCATCTAACATAGAAATAGAGAAATTAAAGAGAAATATGTTATTCAACACATTTACCTTGAAGCATAGCCATTGATGAAAGTGCTATTGTGCTTC
>NC_034009.1:2640646-2645384 GCF_000346465.2 Prunus persica
TTTTGCAACTAGAATTCGATGTCCGTGCAGGAGGTATAACAACACGTTGTGGGAGACAATTGAAAATGTTCGATTTCATTTAGTAAGAAGTGGAATGATTGAGACATATAGCACTTGAAACTATCATGGGGAACAATTAGACAAAGCTTCCTCTTCAAGGGCCACAAGAGTGGACAATGTTGAACCTATTTTGGATTCTAATGAACAAGTCATGGATATTATAAATGATGCTTTTCCATTTGCATTGACCAACATCAATCAAGAAGAGGAAGATGACATGTCTACACCAATGGACAGTGCGGAGTTCGAACAGTATGAAAAACTGTTAAAAAATGCAAATCAAGAGTTATACTCGGCGTGCGAGAGTTTTTTCGTTCTTATGGCCATTGTGGAGCTAATGCAAGGAAAAATAAAGTATCATATGTCGAACCAATGTTTCGATTACTTTTTGGGCCTTTTCAAGAGAATGCTTCCGACGGACAATTGTTTGCCGAAAAACCATAGACACCCGCAGAAGGTCTTGAATGGCCTTGGATTGAGTTATGAAAAAATGTACGCATGCAAAAATAATTGCATGTTATTCTACAAAGAGCATGAAACATTGGATATATGCCCTATATGCAATGAGTCGAGGTTCAAAATGACTTCTCATAATAGAATGACTAAGATCCCACAAAAAGTTATGCGTTATCTGTCCCTAAAACCAAGGTTGCAACGATTGTATATGTCAACGCATACTGCCACAGATATGAGATGGCATAAGGAAAAACGGGTAGACAACGATGTGATGCGACATCCTGCAGATGGGGAGGTATGGAAAGAGTTTGATCGAACGTTCCTCGAGTTTGCTGCTGATTCCCGAAATGTTAGATTGGGACTTGCCACTGACGGATTCAATCTGTACGGGGTTCTAAACCAACACCACAGCACTTGACCGATTTTCGTATTCCCATATAATTTGCTGCCTTGAAAATATATTAAAAAAGAATACATGATGATGACTGTTTTGATAACTGAGGATCCTGGCAGGTCAATCGATATGTACTTAAGGCCGTTGGTTGATGAGCTGAAGGATTTATGGACAAACGGTGTGCGCACGTTCGATAAATCGACTGGGAAGATGTTCACTTTATGGGCAATAGTTATGTGGACTGTGAATGATTTTCCCGCATATGCAATGGTTTCTGGATGGAGCACAAAGGGTTATATGGCATTCTCTGTATGCAAGGAAGATGTATGCCCAGCTGTCCTCTCGTCCCTCCAACTCCTTCGGATGGTGGTGCAGGTCGCTCTTCCATTGCTTGTACCTCTCAGCAAAGGGTCTGTTGACGTACGCTATCGACTTATCATCGAGGTCCTCTACATTGTAGTTCGTCTGCAATTTATTAATTACATACATTAAGTAATAGAAATATAGAAAGTTTGAACTTACAAAACATTTAAAAGGTAGGATACATACCGACAACTGTCCGAGCACCTCCGTCCGCATCTCCTCAGACATGAACTTCCAAGACTTCCATTGCATAGGGCAATAGGTCCGAACGACGTGCCCAACGTCGTGGGCCAAAGATCTATGCAATTCAGCCGTTGGTGCAACTGATGCCGCACGTCGTATCCGATGCTAATACGACTGTTGGTCACTAGGGTGACCTTCGCCGTCTTCAACTGCCGACAAGGTCCACGGGTGTTCTTCTTGGCTGTAAAGAAATAGAAAGTATACTGTTAATAGTAATCATACAAAAATGTTGGACAACAACAGATGGAGTCAAGGCAATCTTTACCTGGCTGTGATCTGACGCACAAGTACGTCTATCGATGCTGTGTCACTCATGCTGGGGGGCGGTGACGACGTTTGGCACGAAGAGGTTGCGCCACAGATGATGCAGATGACGCCGAGGGATCACGAGGCAACTGCTCCATCTGTGATGGAGCAGTGATAGCAGCAGGCTGAGCCGGAGGAGGCGAACTTTGTCCAGTGGTCACCGCCTTACTGCTTCGAATAAGGTTTGACATCTTGGCCAAGGAAAAACATGTAACATTTAATAATGTTTTAGGCAAAGCATGTAACGTAGTTAATCTAATTGGGTTAACATGTAACGAAATAAAAATAAATATTGAAACAACTAATAAAACAAAAACATATCATAATTATTAACAAACATAATTTTTTTTTTTTCCAATTTAACAATCTTAACTAATTTTAATTAAAGCATATCTTGTCTGGGGGTTAGCAATTCCGGAGTATCCGGGATTCCGATCGAAAATCAATCGAATCCAATACGATCCTAGAAATACATGGAACAACATGCGTGATTTTTAGTTTGATCCAACGGTCCGAACACATCAAACCCGAAAATTGCATAATAGGCGAAATCTACTCTACACTGAAACGGTAACCAAATTGAAATCCTAACACACCTACGCGCTCGTGACAACTAGGGGATCGCAGTGGGACACAATGTCCCTCTGCTACAGTACCCACGCCCCGCCACATGCGTCGGCAACGCATGGAGTCCAAAGCGATAAGGATCGCAGGAAATTTCACAAAATTACAGACCAAGCTTCCTACCCTAGGTTCAAAACAACAATTGGAGCCACTCTGGTTCTTGGGCCTACCCCGAAAAATGGCCGGAAGTGGCCGGAAATTCAAATAAAAAATTGGCTGATTTATTTTCTACAAATTCACATACCAAAACCAAAAATTCATAAAACCCTATCCAACCATCAGCTAGAGCACAAAATTTAGTCGAGAATGCATACCTCAATCGTCTAGTTTCGTGGCCAGAGGAGAGAGAAATTGCCCAACGAAAATCTGCCCAATTCCGACGGTGTTGCGGCGGCGGAAGCGGTGTGCTTCGAAGGGGTGGTCGGCGGAAGGGCTATGTGTGGGTTGAGGAGGCAGGACGTGGCGGTTATGGTGGGAGGGCTATCGGGAGAAAGAGGGAGGCGAAGGAAGGAGATAGACCAAACCAGGGGTCAGTCGTGTTTTTCAGAAAATTTACAAGCCTTTGAGCGACGAAGACTTAAACCGTCGTGCAACATATATTTTTCTAACCCTTACGCGACAATAAAGCTAAAACCGTTGCGCAAAAACGTCGTGCCACTCAAAATTTTGGACCCTTGCGTGATGAGAAAGGTGAAACTGTCGCGCAAGGCCGTCACCCTGCCCAAAATTTCACACCTTTGCGTGACAAAAAACACAAACCGTCGCGCAAGGACGTCTGGCCGCCCAAAATTTCAGCCCCTTGCGCGACAAAAAAAACCCAAATCGTCGCTCAAGGACCCAAAACCCAAAAAATTTCAGCCCCTTGCACGACAAAAAAACCCAAACCGTCGTGCAAGGACCCTAAACCCTAAAAATTTCAGCCCCTTGCGCGACGGTTAAGCATGAACTGTCGCGCAAGGACGTCATGACGTTCCAAATTTCAGACCCTTGCGCGACGACAATTTATCCGTCACGCAAAACGGAAACCCTGATCCGTGAACCCTAAACCCTAAAGCCACAGTTATACCAGATAGCGACGAAGCTTCCGTCGTCGCATAAAGATATGCGCAACGAATAAATTCTTTCGTCCCGCAAAACAAATATGCGCGACAGTTTTCTCCATTCCACTAACGTGTGCGCGACAATTTGCCCCGTTCGTCACGCAAAATTTTTTTAAAATCATATTACTGAATTCCCTTTTAAATGGAAAAAAAGTGGATGTTCCTTGCCATTATTTTGAAAAAATGATTAGAATGTGGATCATAAGGTCTGAATTGAATTAGGATTGACCATTTTCAATTTAACAAAGACTTAATTACTCATCCACAACATAGCCGGTATATTATGTATACGTATCAAGTTAGAGTACATTAACTTGTACAAACTCACCACAATGTCAATGAGGCATATTGTTTATATAAGTATTGCTATATACGTATATTTCCTCCATGTACACACATACATTATATAGATGGCATGCACATATATATATTTATATAAAAAAAACCTTCATACTTATATATACATTATATATTTATATTTATATAATTGTATAACATATAAATTTTATAAAATCGTATTAATAAATTCCCATAAATATTTATATATTCTTATATTTCTATACACACGAAATATATATATATATATACACACACATATACAGTGTATATTATAACTTAGTATAATGTATTATATACTTTGTCTATATTTATATATATATATATATTTGTGCGACGACACATGTATTGGTCACGTTAACATCTCTTGCGCGACGAAATAATCCTATTTGTCGTGTGAAGGTTCCTTGAGCGACAATACAAATTTATTATACATTCTCGATGAGGGTCTTGCACATCATAAAACTAACCAATATATTACTTAGTTGGGATTTGATATTACATAAGCATGGATGCGAGAGAATTTTGAACATGCTCAATCACCTATAAGAGACGGAACAACTACTTGTCCATACATATTGACATGAGCAGTAATTTCTTACTAATATTGTAGTATGATATACTATAAGTAATTGGTCAGACAAGTGCAGTGAAATGAGTTGCCAACAACTCTTATTTATAGCAACTAGCCCATACTAAACAAGTTTATACGAATAGTTTATTATGGTCGTGTGATGGTGGTCGACTTCTTGGAGGGGATTGTGGATAAATTCTTCGATGGGGTGGTGGCATACTTCTTGGAGGCGGACTTCTTGGAGGGGGAGGTGGGGGACTTCTTAGAGATGATGGTGGCGGA
>NC_034009.1:2645828-2689371 GCF_000346465.2 Prunus persica
ACGATTGTTGGGTGGTGGTGGTGGTGGTGGATTACTTGGAGGGGGTGGAGGCGATTTGTTGGGTGGTGGCGGATTGTTTGGTGGTGGTGGTGGTCTTAGAAAAATAGGGGGTAGTATCAATGTAATAGCACTATTAGGTATAGTACTAGTAGGTGGCTTGAGTTGCTCATGATGTTCTTCAGCAAGACATGAAGTGATGAGAACCACCACTCCCAGCAATAGCACAAGAAATTTTAAGTAACTCATCTTTGAGCTTATGAAGTTACAAAGATCATATGGAGCATCCTTTTATAGTGGTATGGGTGATTGGTAATTGTATTTATAATTTTGCTAAATAGGGTGGTTGGTGATTGTTATAGATTAGAGGTCCATGCAACATTAATTGAGATCATAAGTTGGAGAATTTGGGCAGTTGCTTGTTTGATATATGCTAGAGAACGTTCAAAATGTAATGCATATTGGTTTTTTATTTATTTATTTATTTATTTATAGTATAAGTGATATTATAAACTACAGGAGAATGAGATTTCTCTTATATACACACAACTACGATGTAGGATTTAAATAGAAAAACTCATACTCTTATCATTGAGCTATGAACTAGCAGATATTAAATCTTACTCGTGTCAAAAGAGTTTAGGCTAATTGCCCACTCTGAAATGAATGAGAATGAGGGAGATAAAATTGTCATAAAAGGACAGAACAAAATAATACATAAGTTTTCTAAAAATAATAATACATAATTTTTTAACAAAAATAGCAACGGGCATCCTTTTTTCTTCTTCTTTGGTTTGGTCCTCCCGTTCTATTCACGGCAATACCACTGAGGTGATTGAGAAATAGGCATTGACAATAATACATAAATTTAAAGTCTAAACTCCAAGCTTAGCTTAGGGTTAAGTATCCAATATTAAAGTTTATGTCTTCCCTTGTGCTGCTGGTAGTATTCATCCACTCTTCAAAATATAGGAAGTAGAGTTGGGGGTTTGGCATGATGAGGTGGTGGTGGTGGTCTCACTATAGGGGTTGTGTGGTCATCAAAACCCTTTTAATTTCCACCAAAACCCTGAGATTGACTTTGTTGGAAAATTTAATATTAACTAATATTGATTTTCCTATTTGAATGGAAATTAATAAAATTTATTGGGTTAAAGACATGACTCTTGGGTTAAAGACATGACTCTTGGGTTAAAGACATCTTCACATGGGAGGTGACAACTTTTCAGACCAAGGGATGCATTGTTTGCCTTTTCAGATTGAGATACCTTTTTAGAAAGGGTATTTCATCATCTATAAATAGAGCAATCCTCCTGCAGTTTTATTCATTCATGTTAATTCTCTACATACAGACTTTCACATATAGAAAGCATTAGAGTTTTCATAAAGAGAGGTTCCTGCATAATTTGGTTCAAAGTTCCTTGTGAATTGCAGTGCTTCTTTCACAAGGAGGGGAGTCGTTGTATCCTGAGAGGTGAACGCTAGTGAACCATAAGCACCGTTGTGGGGCGTAATTCGTCTTAAGGTCAAAGTGTCCAACACTTGCTTCGACTCAATCAAGGTTCTTCTAATTCAATTCTCCTTTTGTAAAAATCTATTTTATGTGCAGTATTTATTTTGTTTATTTATAGCAATTTAGCACTCATATTTCCAACAGACTTGATTGCCCTTCAAAAAGAAGATTTCTCTGTAATCCATGTGATATTTGTGTGATGAACTAACTCTTAGTCGAGTAGTATTTATTTTCCTAATACAAAAAGATGCGTCGAATTGAAACCCTGTTCCTCTTAATTTCCCCCTCAAACAGTTTGAGGGTAAAGTTAGTCTTATGATATTATGACTGTAGAGAGCTAGAACCAAGCAAAACATTTTGTATATCTTTTCCTGTTTCTGGGTTTTAGGTTTAGCCCTTCCTTTTTTGGTTCGTTAGGCTCTTGGTTTCCTTTTATTTTTTGGGCCGACGGATTGAATGTCAAAACCCAAAATATGTAAGTTCCATATACATTTTCCAAACGAATCTTATGATCTAAATTGAAGAATTTTATGATCTAAAATTGTTGGTCGTAGGTATTTTATGGTTGGAGCCCTTCTGTTGTTCTTTGGGCTCAAGTTTATTTACTTATTTTGGGCTATTTATGACTTTTTGGGTCCCTTTCAATTGAAGGGTCACTCTCAAATAGAACATATTATTGCTGGAAATAGTTTTGCTCGTGAAAAATAAAGAAATTCGGTTTGCTGGAAATAGCCATTGACAATAATACATTTTAAAGTCTTAAACTCTAAACTTAGCTTCGGTTAAATATTCCATTAATGGCAGAATGTTAAGGCTAAAAGTGTAGGAATGCCAGCCAAAGGGTATTATTAACTAGGGCTGGCAATGGGTCGTGTCGTGTCGGGTTCGTGTCGTGTCGGGATAATAAACGTGTCAAGAATGCTCAACCCGAACCCAACCCATTTAATAAACGTGTCGTGTCGGGTTCGGGTCGTCTTTTATCGTGCGGGTTTCGAGTCGTGTAACGGGTTCATAAAGAATAACATGCATGTTACAAAACTCACAACCGAAAAAATTTTAATTAAAAAAAACAGAGAGAGTGGAGAAAATATAAGGAAAAGAAAGAAAGAAAAAAGATAGAGAGAGGAGAGAAGAGAGAAGGAAAAGAAAGAAAAAAAAATAGAGAGAGAGAGGGGGAGAGAGAGAGAGAGAGGAGAGAAGAGAGAAGGAAAAGAAAGAAAAAAAAATAGAGAGAGAGAGGGGGAGAGAGAGAGAGAGAGGAGAGAAGATTGAAGGAAAGAAAGAAAGAAAAAAGAGAGATGAGAGAAAACTAAAGAGAAGGAAAAAAAAAGAAAAAAAAAAGGAGAGAAGAGGAAAGGAAAAGAGAAGAAAAAAAAAAGAGAGAGGAGAAGAAAGAAGGAAAAAAAAGAAAAAAAAAATGGAGAAGAGAGACGGAAAAGAAAGGAAAACTCAAAAGAAAAAGAAACATTATAAATATCAAAAGGCATACCATAAAATCACAAAGTTAGTTGTAGCATGGTGGATAAGTTGTTTGAGAAAATGAGGATGGGAGGGGTTCGAAACCCCTTGTGTGTGTGTTGAAGTCTCCATTTGTCTTTATTTTTTAGCGGGTTAGAGGGTTGTACACGGGTTGACACGACCCGTGACACGACCCGTTTAATAAACGGGTTAGATAGGTATTATAGCGGGTTAGCGGGTTGACTCGAAACCCACCCGTTTATTAAACGGGTCAGAACGGGTTGACCCGAAATTGACCTGTTTTTTTATTGTGCGGGTTGAACCCGCTAATTTCTCGTGCGGGTTTCGAGTCGTGTATCGGGTCGTATCCGAAATTGCCACCCCTATTATTAACTGCGTCCAAGAAGCATACTAATATCTTCTTTATACGTCTGTGAGTCATTAGTGAATCTTAATTGGTATCATGCTTTATGCATGGTTACTTACTTTGATATTCAAGGAGTAGAAGAAATAAATTTATTGTGGTGTGGTAATTTAAATCATGAATATATATATATATATATATGCATGGAGCTTCCGTTAAGCGATTCCTTAAATAAGTTTATTTGAGATACACTCTTGTAGGGCCCACCATACATTGTAATTCATTAATCCCAATCATCTTTGAAAAAAATCACTTGAATCCGATATCATTTGATCACTCAATTAAATTATTGAAATTTTAATAATTTCTTGACGCACCGTGTTCATTGATTTTGTAGGACACAATTAGATGTCTAAATGGTTTCTGATTTATGTAATTTTTTGCAAAGATGATTTATAAATGAAGATTTCAAAAATAGATGGTTTGGATTGTTAGAAAAATATTCGTAGGATACCCTAAAGGTTCTACTTGAAATAAAATTATTTGAGGGATCTCTCAATAGAAGGATTGAAACACCTGATTTGCACTATCTCTGGAGCAAGACTATTACAACTTGTTAATTCAAATTCAACAGATTTACGCTATATACATAATTGTAATCGTAATCATATGATTCAAACTTGAAACCCCATTCAACTAAGTGAATACAGCTACCCATAAAATCATAAACTAGTTGATACCATAATTATTTAATATAAACAAATTTTGAATCCGTATTTTCTGTTTAGTACCGTGCCTTTATGCTGCTTTGTTCATATACTTGTAGTCTGCTAGTGATGAAAATGTTTGAGATTAAATTTATTGAAGATTTCCTGATTTTGCTAGTTCTGTTTGCCAACCGATTATAATTCTTTGTATGTTCTGAAACCTTTGTTCAACATGGTGGGTTTTATAATTTAGAATAGAAGCTTAAATTTTATGAATAAAACTTACTCACTTGGGAAATAATTGTTTTTTAAACAAAGAGAATCTGAACATATGCTCCCTCGGATACAAAGCAAATTAGAACACCAACTTGTCCAAACATAATGATGATGACATGAGCATTGGTTACAAACACTAATAATTAGTTTATGGTCATTAATTTGGATGAATATGTGGTGTTGAGTTTGGGGTGTGGGGTTGTCTTGTAGTATGGGGGCAGCTTCTAATTATATATGGAGCTGGAGTGAATTTAATATATATCTTTCCCTGTGCTGGTAGGATTCAGGACTCTTCAGTATAGGAGGTAGAGTTGGGGGTTTGGCATGATGAGGTTGTGGTCTCACAATGGGAGGTGAAGAACTTGGTGCTTTTTTTAATATAATATAATTATAAATTAATTTAATTTACGGAGAAGGGAATTTGAGCTTCAGTGCAGGAGGGGCCGGCTTACTATCCTAGCCAATTGGCTTACATCTGTAAAGAACTTATTGATTTGACAGGTGGCTCTACTATGAGAAAAACTTATATGAAACAGGGATATCACGGTTTTGCTATCCCTAACCAATTATGCTATGCCAAGTGGAAAAGTTATCACGTGTGGCATAGCATGATTGATAGAGGATAGCAAACCAGTGCTATACCCATTGCACATAAGCAAGGTCTAAAATATCGAGAAAATATTGGACTCGTTCAAGGTTAAAGAAAACTTAAAAAACATTAGCCTCTCTCTCTCTCTCTCTCTCTCTCTCTCTCTCTCTCTCTCTCTCTCTCTCCTTGCCGACAACCAACCTTTCTTAAGCTAGGGGAGGTGTCCACTGCCGCTCCTCCCCTCTGCCCATCTTCTCCATTCCTATCCTCTCTCCCATCTTTTTCCATTCCTCTCATCTTTTTTCTCCCTCTTTCCACTTTCCTTAGGGCTCTTGCTGGCCCTTATCTCCCATTCCTCTTCTCCTCTCTAGATATACTTAGATCTTGGGCTTTTAGCCTTGATTTATTTGGATCTAGGTATGTTTGTGTGTTTTTTTTGTTTGGCTATTTTTGCACTGTTCTAGGTGGCTGGTGTTGTCTTCATCTCGGTGGCTACATGTAACATCCCACATCGACTTACGAAGAGGGGATGATGTGACTTATATGTACATGCTCACCTCCATCTAGCACGAGGCCTTTTGGGAGCTCACTGGCTTCGGAGTCATGAGAACTTCGAAGTTAAGCGAGTTTGGGCTAGAGTAATCTCAGGATGGGTGACCCATTGGGAAGTTGCTCATAAGTTCCCAGAAACAAAAATCGTAAAGGCAGGGGGCCCAAAGCGGACAATATCGTGCTACGACCGAGCCGATCAGGAATGTGACACTGCAACAGTAGTGACGCTGGATTGGGTCTCTCTCTTTAGGAGAGTTGGGATACTTGGTGACTAATATTTTGTCTTTGTTTCAACGATCGCGGCAGCATCGACGCTGGTTGTAGTTGTTGGCATGTGGTGGTGTGCCCTCTGAGGGGTTTCGTCTTCTGTTTTAGCATATGTTTTGTTGTCATTTTCCATTGTTTTGTTGCTCATTTGCAGCTTGTCTCTACTCTGTGCAGCCCAAAGACCTATGTTTGGTCATATGAGTTCCTTTGTCATGTTCTAAGTTGAGTTGGAGTGCTTTTAAGAGGCCTCTCTTATTATTATTTCATGCTCTTCAACTGTGTGCTTTCTTGGGTTTCTGTCATTTGTGTGTTTTTGTAGTTCGTAGGCAGTTAAATGACTATGAGTTTATCTCATAAAAGGCTTCTTTTGACAATTGGGATGCGATGCGGTTCTCTTTATGGGTCTATTGTGTTAGTGTTTAATTGATTTTTTTTTTTCTGTTCTTGTAATGGTCTTTTGTGGTTCAGGTCTTAGTCCTTGGCATGTGTAGTACTCTTTCCTATCCTAGGGTTTGTCTAAAGTGGTTTTCCTAATAAGGTTTTAATTAGGCTATTGTATTCATACTAGTCTTTGTATGCCGTTTTGGCTTATTAATGAAATCTTCTTCTATAAAAAAAGGTCTAAAATATCAAGGGTTTAGGAAATATCGGAGGTCCAAAAATACGGAAATATTGGGAAATTATCGATATCGAGAAAAATTGAATAAAAACCACTGAAACTGTAAGAAAATTTTGATTCAAACTTTAGAGGTTGTTTATTTTGTCAATTATCTATTATTTTGATTTATTTAAGTTGATTATATAGCGAGCTAACAAACAATATGAGTGCAGAAAATATGTAGTAATTAATGAAAAAAATTAAATGCCCATAATCATTTATTCATAATGATTTACTATAATATTTTACACTTTATATATTGCATGGTAAGATGCACAAGTGACTTAGTACCACATAGAGTTCCTATGAGGTTCAAAATTTTCATTGTCTTCATCGTCTCTATGTGTAGAGTACGTGTACTATGAAGAGTAGTCATCAAATGGTAAATTCCCAAAATAGCTTTGCATGTAATTGTTAACATGTCACCCATAAAGATCCAAGATTGGTTGACGTTGCCCATAAGCAAAATCATTTGAAGATTGGGCATCAGATTCTTTTCATGAGCCGCTTGATTCTATCCCAAAAGGCATGGGATACGAAGCATAAGGAAAGAGTTGGTTTTGCATATAATAAAGTCATTAGCAGTGTGGAGGATAAGGCATTGGAGGAAGAATTGAAGTGGCACGGGTTCGAATCCCCATGCTTACACGCGTACAAGCCTTTTCAATTTTTTTTTTTCTATTCCATGTCCATATTGCATTATTATCACTATTATCACGATATTTTGAGCAAATGTTGATGTTAATTGAAGGATATTATTAGTGTCGAAATTTTCCCAAAATTTTCACGATATTATCTATATATATAAAGCAAAAGGCAGAGAATGGTGAAACATTCAAAATACCAGAAAATGCCCTTGGTTAATACAAACATTAAGAATTGAAATTATTAATTAAATGAGGATAATATGGTAAATTCATAATTTTTCGTATTAAAAAAATTAAAATTAAAAGAAAATTCAGATAATAGGTCCTATTTTTATGGAACACAAATATCCATTATCTTTTTTAATTCTAAAATAAATTTAAATTTTTTTTAAAAAAAACCTCTCGCATGCGCGGAAGCGCGTGTAGAGAGGCTAGTCTATATTTATATGATAAGTACACAGATCTGTTCCAAAATATCCCCTTGCCGAAAAACGATAATATCCTCAATATTTCAGCGATATTATCGATATTTCAGTCCTTGCACACAATTAAGTTTCTCCTCTACTATAGCACAATCTCCAAACAATAGCACACGCAACTTTGAGAAACTTTTGAAAGCAATTTTCCATCAAAATCCTGATATTGATTTGATTGCCCTCCACAAGAAAACATTCTATGTAATCAATTTGACACGTGTGATCATATTGCCCTTAATATATTAGTACTTTTTTTCTTCTTCTGAAAACAAGAAGAGGTTTCAAATTTAAATCCCTTTTCCGTTAATTTTTTTTTAAAAATGATGTTGGTGTAGTGCCTATTAAAGATGGCTTGGCGGTAAAGTTAGTCTAATGAGATTCTAAGATATAGATGGATTGTTTAGTTCAAGATTTAGGAGCTTAGTAATTGGTATGAAATTGCATTCCCATATTTGGTAAATGCATTTTTTAGAATGCAATACCTAACTCATTAGTATGAAATTCTCATGTAGAGAGAATTTCATACCTTTAGTGCTCCTTGGGAAACTCTTCGTCTATTGACCCTTAAAATAGGGTCTAGTCTAGTGGAAAAGAGCATTGACTTGCAGGTCAGTTGTCTCATGTTTGAATCTAGATGGCACTTTGGATGTGAGAAACCCTTTTGTAGGACTTAGACTATCAATAATATTAAAATAATACTAATAATAACTCAAGGGTGTTACTGAAAAACTGAAAAACTGAAAACTGAAAAACTTTTCATTTATAATACTACACGAACCACACATAGGAATGCGAGAAAATGGCTTTTCCTAATTCTCACTTCCCAGCGTTCCCAATCATGGGAATGAACATCCGTCATTCCCATATCGTAGGATTAGACATGGAAATTTCATTCCCATGAAATTTGCAAACCAAACGGGACAGAGAGTTGGAACAATGCAAAGATTTTGTTTATCTTTTGGTTGGGCCAATAAGTTTCTGGGCCTCCATTTATTGTATCTGGGCCGTTAGATTTCGGCCTCCCTGTTCTGTTTGTAACCCAGCGGAGGTTGGAGCGCTTTTCTTGTTCTTTGGGCTTAGTTATATTTCCTTGTTCTTTGGGCTATTTCTAAATTATTTGGGTTGTGCCTTTTTCTGCGTTTGACGTCGTTTAATGTTTAATTTGTTTGATTTTTGAGTTGGAGCTGGTTGGGTCCTTCTCATTTGAAGGTAGGGTCAGTCTCAAATGGAAAATATTATTGCTTGATGTGAAAAATAAAGAAATTCGGTTTTGTGGGCTTATGGCCTAAATTAATTGAGGAATAATGCCATTCAAAAGACTGAATTAACATGACCCACATTTTTCCATCCTGGAAAACTTGTTCCTTAAGCAGATCATGGCTACTGATGAAGTAAAGAAGAAAGGGATGCTTAAAAAGAGATATATATATATATATATCAAATGAGCCAAGAATTAATGAAATTTTGTAAAACTGAGATTACTGAATTACTTGAAAAAGGAATAATCTGTAAGATTAGTCACCCTGGTCTTGTCCTGCTTTCTATGTCCAGAAAAATGCTGAATTAGAACGCGGAGTCCTAAGATTAGTCAACCCAAGTGGCTGGTTTAGATTTTCTGAGTCAAAAGAGTCTTTGAGCACAGCTTCAAGAAAGTCACTCCAGTTGAATTATGAGATTCCTAAAGCCCATGTCTGTCAAAATAAAATCTGTTTTAAGACTTCTTTTGTCTTAGTTAAGAACATTACTGATGAAGTCATCCTAGGTTTATCCTTTATTGCCCTTTTATATCCTTTCCAGGTAGAACACGATGGAGTCATTTCCACCTGTTTAGGAGAAAAGGTTAAGTTTGAATTCCTTAGTAAACCAGAGTTACATAATTTAAAAGAATTACAAAAGAATGCAGTCACTAAAACAATCAGAGTCATTCAAAATAAAGATAAGCAACTAAAATTCCTCCAGGACGAAGTTAAATAAAAAAGAATTGAGCAACAGCTTAGTCATGAGTCTTTACAGTCACAAATTCGACAGTTTGAAGAAAAATTAAAACAAGAAGTTTGTTCTGAGTTGCCCAACGCCTTTTGGCATAGGAAACAGCATGTAGTCAGCCTTCCTTATGTCAAATCCTTTAGTGAGAAAAATATCCCCACTAAAGCCAGACCAATTCAAATGAGCCAAAAATTAATGGAATTTTGTAAAACTGAGATTACTGAATTACTTGAAAAAGGAATAATCCGTAAGAGTAAGTCACCTTGGTCTTGTCCTGCTTTCTATGTCCAGAAAAATGCTGAATTAGAACACAGAGTCCCAAGATTAGCCATTAATTACAAACTGCTTAATACTGTTTTAGAATGGATTAGATATCCAATCCCCAATAAAAGAGATTTAATTAATCGTTTAGAGAAGTCAGTCATCTTTTCTAAATTTGATATGAAGAGTGGATTTTGGCAAATCCAAATTTGTGAGTCTGATAGATATAAAACTGCTTTCGTTACCCCATTTGGTTATTATGAGTGGAATGTTATGTCATTTGGTCTTAAAAATGCACCCAGTGAGTTTCAAAATAGAATGAATGAGATTTTTATTCCATTTAATCACTTTTCCATAGTCTATATTGATGATGTACTTATATTTTCTGAGTCAATAGAACAGCACTGGAAAAATTTGCATAAGTTCTTACAAATAGTCAAACAAAATGGATTAGTCGTATCTGCTAAGAAAATTAAGTTATTCCAAACTAATGTGAGATTTCTTGGGTTTAATATCTGTCAGTCACAGATTAGCCCCATAGATCGAGTTATCCAATTTGTTGATAAATTTCCTAATCAAATCCTAGACAAAAGTCAACTCCAGAGATTTCTAGGATCTCTAAATTATGTTTCTAATTTCTATAAGAATTTGAGAAAACAATGTAAGCCTTTATTTGATCATGTATGGAGACGTCTAATGATAAGAGGCAACTGGAAGATTAGACGGAGCAATATCTTGGAAGGGATCATGACTGGATATTAGGGCAGACTGAAAACTGGGGCGAACCTGGCCGACTGTGGCTCCTAGGTTGGCAAATCTGTTACTAATTTGGATGGGAGAAAATCCCTGAAAGGGGAGGATCTGAGCAGGTGACTCTTGTTTGGCTTGACTCATTGATGGAGGGAGGACTCGGAGTGACTGGGGTTGACTAGACTGACCAACTTGACTCTTTTGCTTGTCTTTTTCTTTTCTTCTTTATGCCATTGTTTTCCCTGCAGGAATTCTCTAGTAAGAAAATCAGGGACAAAATATATATATGGAGTTTGAGTTGAGGGATCTCTCAAATAAGCTTATTTGAGAGACAACTTGTAGGGTACACTCTTTGTTGTATTTCACTAATCCTAACCGTCTATTTTTTAGATATTCATTCAAAGATCATCTCTACAAAAAATCACTTGAATCCAATATCATTTGACAATTCAATTGAAATATTGAAATTTTAGTATTTTCTTGAAGCACTGTGTTAATTAATTTTGTATGACACAATTGAATATTGAAATAGTTTCCGATTTGTCCAATTTTTTTTCAAGGATGATCTATAATTGTAGGCTTAAGAAATAGATGGTTTGGATCGTTGAGGGATCCCTCAAATAATCTTATTTAAAAGACACCTTTGTAGAGCTCACTCCACATTGTATTTCACTAATCTAAACCGTTTATTTTTTAGATAATCATTCAAAGATCACCTCTACAAAAAATCACTTGAATCCGATATCATTTGACAATTCAATTGAGTTATTGAAATTTTAGTACTTTCTTAAACTACCGTGTTCATTGATTTTGAAGGACATAATTGGATTTCGGTTTCTATTTGTCAAAATATATATATATTGAACTACTTTTTGTTGCCATTGTCTGCTGCTAGATTCACACACACATATATATGCTCTTCCATTGATGAAGCTGGCATTATATTTATAGTGAATTTCGTGATGTGGATTATTGTGTTTGCGGACCAATCATTCTCTGTATGTTGTGAAAGCTTTGTTTATCATGGTGGGTTTTGTCATTTAAAAACATATACAATGTCAACCAACCAATTTTACAATATCATAAAACACAAGTAATAGTATTACTGCAGTTGGAAATTGATATTGCATACATATATAAAGCAAGAAACAACATGCTCAATCAGCCACAAGTGAAGAAACAACTTGCTGATACATAACCACATGACATGAAAATTTCATGCAAATAACTAGTAATTATAATGGAGTCACACTAGAAGCTGCTGCAAAATGAGTTGGTGTCCAGAACTCTTATTTCTAGCAAGCAACTGGCTCTCTCTCATTTATTCTAACTCACTAGTTGAGATGGACAGGTGGAGTTCAGGGCTTCTGGGGTGGATTGTAGTATGGGGGAGGCTTCTTCTTATATGGAGTTGGAGGAGGAGGAGGTTTCTTCCCTTCTGGCTTTTGTGGGGGTAGAGGAGCCTTGATTGGAGGAGGGTGTTTAGGGTAACTAGGTGTGATTGGTTTCACAACAGGAGGTAGAGTTGGTGTCTTAGGATAAGGTGGTGGAAGTGGCTTGGTCACCGGCGTAGGTGGCGGTGAATGTACAATAGGAGGCTGAGTGCTTGGTGGTTTGCCATAAGGTGAGGATGGTGGTGGCCTCACCACTCTAGGAGGCAGAGTTGGTGGTTTGGGTTTGGGCACTATTGGTGGTGATGGCTTGTTATAAACTGGGGGTGATGGCTTCTTGATGGGAGCTGGGGGCTTGTAAATAGGAGAAGGAGTTGGTGGTTTGGGTTTGGGCACTATTGGTGGTGATGGCTTCTTGATGGGAGCTGGGGGCTTGTAAATAGGAGAAGGAGTGGGTGGCTTGGGTTTTTCATTGTACTCAGCTAGAGATGAAGTGATGAGAACCACCAGGCCAAACAATAGCACAAGCAACTTTGAGTAACTCATGGTGTTTGTGTTTTTGTGATGGTATAAGATCTAGACGGCATCGTTTGCTATTTATAGTGCTCTCAGGCCTGTGTCGGCAATACGTGTCAAAAGATCTTGGTCATTTTGTTTCATAGTTAACAGTCAAGGATTTTCAAATTCATGAGAAGAAAAGTACGATTTTTTTGGCTGAATAAAAGTTTAGAAGAGGGGAGGCTACACCATCTTAGAGTTAGGACATATCAAAGTTTTCTTGAGGATTTACAGAGGGGGTTTTAGTCTTTTTTTTTTGTTTTTACAGATTATCCCCCAAAAAGAATTTTCGGCAACAGAACCCGAATCTAAGTCTTGATAGCAAAGAGAATGATCCTTATCAACTCAACCAACCCTCGTTGACAGAGAAGTAAGATTTTCAATTGGTACGGATGATTGTTGATATAAGTGTTGTTGATAGAGAATCCCAAGTATAAATGGTAAATTCTCTTAATCATTTGAGCAACAAATTCTTTATAAGTAATTTGACTGATTGATTATTGATTGCAATAATGGTAAGTGTAAATAAAAATTGAGTAGTATTTAATGGAAAATGACATGACAGTATTTTACTAGTTGAAAATAGAACCAAGTTGTCGGTGTAGATAAAAACAAATGATTCAGTCTTCCAAAATGTGGAGATTTGAATTTGTGTTCGTCTAGCATTAATCTTTTAAAAAGATTTTGGATTTTTATGTGAATTTAAGTTAATTTGAGTCTACATTATGCGTTCCATGGTCTATATAATTTAGACTGGTTTAATTTTCCACATTGAATGACTTTTGTATGTGGACTTTTCCCCCCATCTTTCTTTATTATTGTCCTCTCCTCCGTTGTCGTTAGTTTTGTCACTTATCATCCTTGTGGTGTGATGATAATTGGAAACGAGTGTTTCTATTCTCGTTTCCCAAGCTATGTTATTAAAATCTAACATGATTTGCAAAGGATTCATTAGGGTAGTAATTTGGAGTATTTATTTCCTCAGGTAAGTTCTGGGTTCGAGTCGTAGTATCTGTGTAGTGTGTGAGAGTTTAGCATGCTATTGCCCCTCTCAATAGGAAAGGTCCTAAAAAAAATCTAACATGGTTTATATTGGTATCAGGACTCTTCCAATGGGACTACTGAGGGAACTGAGGCCAAGCCATTGATATGTCAGCTTAGCGTTAATGAAGAAATAAATATATTTGCTAACCAAGGTGGTATGGGACTAGTGTGTAAGTAAATGCCTTCTTCATTGGGCTAGACTCTGTTAGCATTAGGCATTAAAACTTAATATCTCTTCCAACGGTGAAAAAAGATGTATCACTGAATCACTATAGGTACGGTATTATTTCACTTTCATCTTTTACTATCTATTTTCAACGTACTATATCACTATTGGAACAATGCAAAATTTCTGGAATCAATTAGGGAACAAAGGTGTGAATATTATATCTCCGTTCCCTTTTGTAATAAAATATGTATAGAGTTGAGCAATGGTCACAAAATTCGTTGCTTTCCAATAGATTGCTATTTCATTTCTGGTTAAATCGTCTTGTAGTGGAAAAAACTGAGTCTTCAGCAGCCGCGTTTCTTGATTTCTCTCATGGATTTGGTGAATTTGATGGCTGCTTGCGGACCAATTAGCCGAAGGACATGTGCTCTCTATCTAACCCCGTCATAGTCTGTATAGCTCTACCTAAAAGGTAAAAATCAGAGAAAGGAGAGATCGGACTTGCGACCAAATATATAGTGAGACACATTACAAGATTCTTGAAAGATCTTGAGCCTCTCGATCTAAATTGGTTTTGATTTGGATGTTCATATTTTATATTCTATATATATATAATAACGTAATATATTTACTAATCTTGTTTTTACAGAAAATTGTTAAGGATTATTGCAAAACGAAAGTGTATTTGTTTATTTGTTTGGGTTATTCCCACAATGTTCATCCCACCGCCGCGTATTTTGCTTTCTCTATAGTGGTTAGGTCCATTCACGTCAATATTATATTCAATCTAATTTTAGCTTTCAATTACCAGTGTCCACTCGGTTTTCTTGACGTTTTGATGTCATGTATTGGACCCGAATATCGGATATCATCTGTCTCTTCCGCTGATGAAGGGATAAATGCCATCGAATCAGAAGATCTTACTTTTCCAAGGGGGCTTTTCTCTTGTCTCCTCCCAATCTTCGTCGACTAAGATCTTACTTTTCTTTTTCTTCTTTTATATTTCTACCTTCTTAATCACTGTACGAAGGGAGAATTTATCAAAAATAGCTAAAATTTGACTCTTAATTTCAAAAATGTTAATTTTTGTAAAAATTTCAATATAACAGAAAACTCACTTAAATAGATACAAATGTCCTTAAATTTAAAACTTACATAAACCTAAAAAAGAAACCTTATTAAATAAAACTTTGAAATATTTCCTCCAAACACTTTTCCAATCACCTCTA
This sequence comes from Prunus persica, assembly GCF_000346465.2. Lineage (NCBI taxonomy): Eukaryota > Viridiplantae > Streptophyta > Magnoliopsida > Rosales > Rosaceae > Prunus > Prunus persica. The sequence goes on from NC_034009.1 coordinate 2,660,721, forward strand.
TTTCTTTTTCTCTTTTTTTTTCCTTCTTCCGTTTGTCTCCAGCATCACTCCCTCTCTTTTCCTTTTTTTTTTTCTTTCTTCTTCTCTCCACATATATATATATATATATATATATATATCTATCTATCTATCTCTCTCTCTCTATCTCTCTCTCTCTCTCTCTCTCTCTCTCTCTGTGCATATCTCTATTCTTCTTCTCTCCCATTTTCTCCAAATAAAATGTATGTATTTATTTGGCAAAAAAAAAAGTATTTAGAACCAAAAATTCAGAAAATGATTGAATCAATGCACAAGTATAATTTCCTCCTCTCACCCAAAAAAAAATATTTATTTCACATAACTTTAATTCTTCAAAAACTGTCACAAATTTAGAGGTAGTCTGTAGAACAAAAAATTCAATAAAACGATCTACATTAAAAAAATATATAATTAAATATTCATTCATTACAATTCATAAAGTTAAAGAGAAAAATATTACACCAGTCCGTCTATGAGGTAGGATGAAGTGCAATTGAATTCTTGGAAGTTTGTCAATAATGGCCAATTGAACCACATCTTGAACACTTACGAGTTGATGGTTCTTCTCCTCGTGATGGGATTCTCTTTTCCTCAAGCCTGCCGTGCCTTCTTCGTGTAATTGGTGGTAGCACAATTCTATCTCGTACATCATCAAGCACCACCCAATCTGTTTGATCCCCAACTAGCCATATAGATTCTGCATCCGCAATTACCAATGAGTTTGTAGTATAATATTTTGAACACATTGGGTAGCACGAAATTTGTCAATGCGTACATGCAGCACAAGCATCTTCTGCTACACATATGTCAGAATCATCATATTACTAGACTCAATAATTTTCCAAGCCTATCAGCACTAACCTTTGATGCAGGCTCAAAGTGAATTGACGATATTAAATCATAGCACTTTGAATAGGGCTCAAGAGTCCATTAACAGAAATGTCGCAACTATGGACATTAAGTTAGCAAAACCAGAATTGAAATTTTATAAATATAGTATGAAGAATAAACGAAGAAACGAAGTAACGAAGAAGAAATTGAACGAAGAACCAAAGAAGAACAGCACTCTACGTACAAAGATTCTCAATCTAATAGGGTTTTGTTTTTTAGGTTTATGTTGGTTTTAAATTTAAGGGTATTTGTGTCTATTTAGGTGAGTTTTCTTCTATATTTGAAATTTTTTATAAAAACTAACATTTTTGAAATTAGGGGTCAAGTTTTGGCTATTTTTGATAAATTCTCATACGAAGGATTATCTTTTAGGTGTGAACCTTAAAACACCATTGGATGAGATTTATGATTCGTGTAGGAAAAAAAAATCAAAGGAAGAATGAGGAGAGCGATGTTGAAGAATATTGAAGTCCCACATCAGAAACTTAACAAAATAATCAAATACTCCATATAATGAATGATTCCACTATTAATAATATCGAGACTTTTTGTATAAAATTTCACAACTGCTAAACAAATGGTTAAATTAAAGACAATATTGATATTATTAGTAGTGGGTCATGAGTCCCGAATAATTCAAGGGTCATGAGTCCCGAATAATTCAAGGGGATGGTTTGAAAAATTCAATCTAATTCTGGCTTTCAATTACTAGTATCCACTCGTTTTTCCTGATGTTTTGATGTCATGTACTGTTTGATTTTCAAACTAATTATGGGATGGTTTGAAAAATCAAACTAATTATGGGATGGTTTGAAAAATCAAACTTAGAGAAAGCAACCCTTACTGCCTAGAAAAAGAAAAAGGTTAGCCGGCCCTAACTTCTCGTTAAGGATAAAAATTTGAACCGGCAAATCAGTGAACCGGAACCGAATCTGCATGAACTGGCTATATTTATATCTAGTTTTTAATTTATTTTTACAGATGTCTTGTTCTCATTGTTTTTTTTTTTTGACCTTTCCTATTGAAAGGGGCGATAACATATTAAACTCACACACACAACACGGATGTCTTGTTATCATTGTTGATTCTATACAATTAGTACAAAGTAATTTAACAAACAAAGCAATTTTCTAAAACGGTCCTCCTTTTTTCTCCTTCTATGGTTTGGTCCTCCTAATCTATTCACGGCAATACTTTGGGCACTGAGGTGATTGAGCATAGCCATTGACAATAATACAATTTAAAGTCTTAAACTCTATACTTAGCTTAGGGTTAAGTATTCCATTAGTGGCAGAATGTTAAGGCTAAATATACGCTATCTTAAAAAGTCAACCACAATTATATATGTAACGCACTATAAATATAAAATGGGGTTAATGACCTAAATGGTCTTTCAACTATTGCTCCATTATCATTTTGGTCCACCAACTAAAATTTTCAATTCAAACGTCCTCAAACTTTTTATTTTGTACCAAGATGGTCCATCCGTGACAGATTCTGTTACTTCTGATCACGCGATGGCCACGTGACTGAGTTTTGAAGGGTATATGCAACTTTTTGAGAAGCTTTATCGAAGGGTATCACTAAAATGGTCCATCAACTGTTGCTTCAGTATCATTTTGGTCCACCAACTAAAATTTTCATTTGAACTGTCCTTCTACTTCTTTTTTTTTTCTTTTTTTTTTGTTATCAAGATGGTCCTACTATCAAAGTCCATCAATTTTATTGTTATTTAATTTTGTATTTATCTTATTTTAAAATTTTTAATTAATTTAAACAATAGAGAAATAAATATTACTTTTTAAGTCCATGTCATAAAATAAAAAAAGCCATGTTGGTGGTGAGATTCAATTTTTTCAATTTTAAAATTAGGTACAAGTTCCTATAATAGTTTCCTTTAATTTTAATTATTATTTTCTCTTTTAAAAAATTTGTTATTATATATATGTGATTTTAATTAATTTAAACAATAGAGATTTTATTATTAATTGTTAGGTCAGTGTCATAAAAAAAAAAAAGCCATGTGGCTAGTGAGATTCAAATTTTTAAAATTTTTTAAGTTTTATAATAGTTTCCTTGATACCAAAAAAAAAAAAAAGAGTTGAAGGATGGTTCAAATGAAAATTTTAGTTGGTGGACTAAAATGATACTAGAGCAATAGTTGGGGGACCATTGTGATCAATAACCCTTTTAGAAGAGGATACTCACCTAAAAATACGGTTTTGTCCCTCGATTTCACGGAATAATACACAGACTTTGACAGATGGACCATCTTGGTACAAAATAAAAAGTTTAAGGACGTTTGAATTGAAAATTTTAGTTGGTGGACCAAAATGATAATGGGAGCAATAGTTGGGGGGACCATTTAGGGTCATTAACCCATATAAAATCGTTAAGGGTAATGTTATACTAGATCCCGAGTCTATGCATTTAGAGTCCACGCATTTACCCGTATTTGACTTCATATCAACCATTACAAAGATCCAACGACTTAAAATATGATAGATCATTATTACATCATAAAGTTTTATTTTTCTAACTGACGTTACTGTTACCATTTCCTCAAAGCCTTTCTCCCTTGCTTGTTCTCTTCCCTCTCTAATCTCTCTCAATTTTTGCTTCTCATGAATATCTACTACCCAGCATCATAAATTGAATTTCCTATTTTTAGTACAATTTCAATCAATTCCCCCATTGCCAATTGGTTTTGGAGTGTAACCTCAACTTCCTTCACTTATGTCCTCAGGCTCTCTCCAGTTTGTATTGTTTGCTTTTTGGGTTTTGTGTAGGTGAAGGAAGTTGATAATTGAGTCTGAGAGCGTTTATGGTGGCGAGAAAGCTTTGTTTCAATGGATGTTCTTTTTTTGCAATGTCTGTTGATTTGGCTTCCTCGTTTTTAGAGAGACAGAGTTAATGGAAGGACTAATGTTAGTTTAGGGAAGAAAAAAAAAACTAAATTTCATAACCGACACGTGGTATAAAATGTAGAGATGCCATATTATGTGATATAAAAATGTGGTAAGACTAATATTATTGTAACCGTAATCATATGATTCAAACTTGAAACCTCATTCAACTAAGTGAAGACAACTACCCAAAAAATCATAAACTAATTGACATAAAAACTATTTATTATAAACAAATTTTGAATCCATATTTTCTGTTAAATATAGATGTAGGACTAGGGTTAAGTATTAAGTTGGATGATATTTTTGTCTTTTTACTATAATTATTCTCTCTGCTGCTACGGGATGGGTTAAGGCCTCCCTTGCTGCTGTGATTAAGGTGGATAAGGTGCATTCTTTTATCTATTGGAAACCTCCTCGCCCTGCTCAGTTTAAACTTAATGTTGATGGGTCTAGATGCACTTCCTCTGGATGTATTGGGGCTGGGGTTGTGATTCGTGATGCTTATGGGGGCGGATTGGTGGTTTTTCAGTGCACCTTGGCCACAGACATATCTTGGATGCTGAAATTTGGGGGTTATATTTTGGCCTTAAGCTTGCTGTGACTAAGGGTATAAGCTGCCTTATTATTGAAATGGATGCTGCTGTGGTTGCCCAACTAGTCAAGAATATTGATGGTCTGGCTCACCACCCCTTTGCTTTACTGATTAATGTTTGCTGTGCTCTCATGCAACAATTTGCAAATAGTTGCACTCTCCTTCATATTTACAGAGAAGGAAATTGTGTGGCTGACGGTTTGGCAAATTGGAGTTACAACTTAGACCTGGGTATCCTTTATTTTAATGAAGCTCCAAATGTGTCATATCTTAATTCATTAGATTATTAGAACGATGGGTAAATGCACACTATCTAAATGCAGAGGCTCAGAATCCGCCTAGTTTAAACTTTTAAGCTATTTATATATATATATATATTTTATAGAGATGGACCAATCATATTGAATTAAAAAATAACTATAGTATTTATGATTCCCTAAACTATGGAGTATGATTAGAGTTCAAATTTGGTAGAGAACTCCTAAAATAACTTTTATGTGTTTTTAGCTAAATTTTAGACACACAAAACTGACCACATTAGCCGACCACCTTATGTGGCAGCTGATGTGGTCATGCCATATTTTTATCTCACATTTCCATACCACATAATGTGGCATGTCCATATCATATGCCACATCAATTAAATCAATAGAGTGTATTTTAATTAAGACAATTAGAAAAAAAAATACTGGAATAAATCATAAAAGAAAAGAAAATATTAAATACTTTTAATTGATGTGGTTATCCACCTCAGCTGCCACATAAGATGGTATAAGGATGTAGTATACAAATATAGTAAGAGTAGCATTATTCTTTCAATATAGTAATCATCGTTTAGAGAAAGAGTAAGGCTACACTTACTATATTTTTATACCACAATCCTATACTATATGATGTGGCAATCCACATAATTAAGCTGACACGTTAATAAATTGTGATAAAAGGTATTTAATATATTATTAATAATAATAATTAATATAATATATTATTAATTCAACAAACAATTTAGGGTTAAGTCTTTATTTATTTATTTAGTTCGCATAATAGGGTTAAGCCTTTTATTGATGTTCTATTATGTTCGTCTCTTTCTCTTGCCAGTTTTTTGGTCGGCTTGTTAATAAATCACCTACTGTTTTTTTTTTTTTTTAAAAGAAAAAGATTTCATTCATAAGCCAAAACGGCATACAAAGACTGACATTAATTCATTAGCCTCATTAATACCTTCATAGGAAAACCACTTAGGATAAACCCCAAGGTAGGAAAGAGTACCACCTATGTCAATGACTAACAAGAGAGTTTGACCCAGACCACAAAAGACAGTTACAAGAACAGAAAAAAAAATCCAACTAAACACCAACAGAGTGGACTCAACTGTCAAAAGAAGCCTTCTATGAAAAAAACTCTTAGTCCTTTGACTGCCCATGAACTGCAAAAACACACCAAGGATAGAAACCCAAGAGAGCATACGGAGGAAGAGCACAAAAAAATAACAAGAGAGGCCCTGAAAAGCACCCCAACTCAACTTAGAACCTGACAAAGAAACTTCTATGACCAAACATAGGTCTTCGGGCAGCGCAGAGCAGAGACGAGCTGCAAAGGAGCAACATAACAATGGAAAATGACAGCAAAACAGAACACATCCCAACAACTACCATCAGTGTCTGTCGCTGCCATCAAAACATAGACAAAACATTAGCCACCAGGTATCACAACGCTCCCGAAAAAAGATCAAATCCAGCGTCACTACTGCTGCCGTCATCGAGACAGAGACAACACCAGCCACTTACACCACTGCAAAAACAACTAAATAAAACAAACAGACCTAGATCCAAACATATCAAGGCTAAAAACCCAAGATCTAATTAGATTTGGGAGGAGAAGAGGAAGGGGATAGAAGGGCCAGCAAGAGCCCCTAGGAAAGTGGGAAGAGAGGGAGAGAGGAGGAAATGGAGGGAAAAAGATGGGAAAAGAGGAGATGAAGGGAGATGATGGGCAGTGGCCACCTCCCATAGCTTAGGAAAGGGTGGTTGTCGGCAAGGAGAAAGAGGGAGGGTTTTGGCTAGGGTTTACTTTGCTATCTCTTTTGCGTAGCAATAAATCACCTACCGTAGGAGTTGCATAAAATCCGATTGCAAATCCTAGAACTCCCAAAATCAGATCGAATCGTGGCTTAATTAGCATCTATATGGTCATAAACAGATGAAATCATGGGTATTGAAAAATGATAATGATATATCAAATCTCCTAAAATCATCCTTGTCGGTAGAGAAGTTTCAGCGTTGTTCAACAATTGAAGATGAGGGTAACACATTTAATTCATTAATGATAAGAGCATTTTAATACATATAACTTGTCTTCCCTAAAATTACTCTTGCTAGCATTTTATTTAGCTTACTTTGCATTAATTATGTTGTTTTTGTCAATTGGGGTGTTTTGGAAGATTTCAATAAAAAAATAAGGATATTTTAGTGCTTATTATTCTTGAATTTGCACATGGCAGCAACTTTGGGGAGCCAGCAGCTAGAGGAAATCATTCATGTGTGCAGCGAATGAAAGGCAATAGGAATTAAAAAAGATGGCAAGACTTGCTACACCTTCTGACCAAGGAAGAAAACCCACGTGCGCGAGCAGCCAAAGCCAAAGTAATGTGTGCAGCAACAAATGAAAAAGAAAAGGAAAAAGTATAAAGAATGATGTTGGCTGACAAAAGATATGAAATTCAAATGCCAATATGCCTACACGTGATGAGCAGAGAAAGATGAAGAAAAGAAAGAGGAATGGCAGCAGCAAGTTGAAGACCAATTGGAAGACATATGATGTACAGCAGCCAAAAGAAGAATGAAAATGAAAATAATGAGAAAGAATGTTGAGCTGCAGCTTACACGTGAAGAAAGCAAAGGAAAGCATGGGTATTTGTGTTCAGCCAAAAGAAGAAGGAATAAAGCGATGTTGATGTAATATAACCCACGTTGGTGATGGGTTAATGGCAGCTGCAAGAGGATCTCATTCCTCTATAAATACAGAGCAATGCAATGGAAGAGGTGTGCAGAATTTGGGCACCAAATAGAGATAGTGTAGTCCAGTGGAGAAAAGACCCTGGGGAGCAGAGAGGCAAGAAACCAGGGGCATCTGCCATTTTAGTTTTTCTTTTTTAAGTTTTCAGCTAGTTTATAGGGATAAGGAAAATGCCAATATAATTGGAGAGAACCTTGGGGAGTCGTGAGGCAACGATCCAAGGGATTGATGATGCAGTTTCTCCTTCTCTTCCATGTTTTAGTTTTATTTCTTCTTTGAGTTTTCATATTGTTTTTATTTTCACTTATATCTAGCTAAACTCCTTTATTAAGGTTGAGGGGGAAACACCATTATGAAATAAAGTTTTAGTTTTTATTTTTCAATTCCCAACTATTATATTCTTCAATGTTTATAATTTCACTTCACATGATTAATAAATTAATTTTCTTTTCACCACTTCGATCGTGTATTTGTGGTAGTTCAGAATTTAAGTTAATCTATTAATGCATCCTTGATTTTGTATTACTAGTATACACATATCTTCGATCATTTGTAGTTAAATAATATTTTTCACATAGGATGTTCAGAATTTGTACTTATGAAGGGAAGGGGAATTTATATAAGAGAATTTATATAAGATTCATTAAAATGCATGTTTAATTGATATATCTTGAGAAAGCAGTAAATTGATTCCTAGATTGCTACTCCAGAGAATTGTTAGATAGATAATTAGAGTTTTATAGAATAATGGCGTGTAATCTAAAACCTTAGTTATTTTTCTCATTCATTTAATCCATTCTAGTTATTATTTGCATTTTTAATTTTTATGCTTTATTTAATTTTCTTTTCAACCAACAAATCAACTTTGAATCAACTAGGTTAGCGATTGAATTAAATTGGGTTGGATTAGTTTCCATCATTTTCACACAAGTATTATAAATTTAAAACAACACATTTGGGTGGACAACAAGTTTAAAGTATTTATAAAATAAAGCAACATTATTTATAGAGAACCAATATGAGTTCTTTCTCTTTTCTTGGATTTAGGAGCTCCTAAAAGTCTCTCTATTTTAGAAGGTGGATAGGGAGCATGATTGAAGTTGTATTTTTCATATTCCTCTTTAAAATTTGTCTAAAGATAAGGGGAACAAGATTTGTTATCCCCAATTTTCATGTCCCATTGTGTTCCTTTTTTAAAATTTTAACACCTGTCTAAATAATTGACAAAACTTTAACACTGTCAAGTTTTATTCAAAAACCCTAATAAATATAAACATCGTAATAGCTCTTCTTCTTCACTTTTAATCTTCTCTTCACAGCCAAACATATCCAAATTATCTCAAGGAAGAACCACCACATAGCTACCAATGCGAATCCCTTGTAACCAACCAAAATCGTTCATCTTTCCCATATGGGATGAGATTCAGAAGGTTCTTCATAGCTTTGAAGTTGATGACGGCGGAAGAAGACGTAAGCACCTTTGAAATTGCAACAAAAGCATACTGCAGATTTTTCTTGCTAGAAGATTTGAAATTAATGTTTTGTTTTTTGTTTTTTTTGTTTTTTTTTTCACAAAAGATGGTATTTCATTCAACCGAATTATGGAAATATATAGAAAAAGAAAAATACATTAAATGTTCGGTATTTTTTTGCTCAATTAGTGATTTTGATTAAGATTGAAAAGTATTATTTAGACAGGTGTCAAAATTTTAGAGAATAAGGAGCTCGCATTTTCCTTACTTCAAGGCCCAACCTCACTATTTCATCTTTGATCGACGAGTAATTATCTATATATATATAAAGCAAAAGGTAGAGAATGGTGAAACATTTAAATTACCAGAAAATGTCCATAGTTAATGCAAATATTAAGAATTGAAATTATTAATTAAATGAGAATAATATGGTAAATTCACATTTTTCATATTAAAAAAATTAAAATTAAAAGAAAAATCAGATAATGGATCCTATTTTTATGAAACACAACTACCCATTATTTTTTTTAATTCTAAAATAAATTTAAATTTATTGAAAAAAAACCTCTTGCAGGCGCGGAAGCGCTTGTGGAGAGGCTAGTATTACAATTATTAACATAATCTATACCACGTTCCACTAACTTTATACCACGTCTTTTAATTTGATTTTTTCCTCTACTGATTCAGTGTTACTGTATATTACATAGACACAGTATCATTAATAATTTGACAATATTGTACCGATATTTGATATATCGATCAAATGTCAATAATGTGGTACAAAATATTGTAAATTGTTACCAATTGGTACGAGTACACCAATTTACAACACTTGATACAATGTTATTGATATAATTAACATTGTACTATGTCAACAATATTGTACAAAGTATTTGCATGGCGTAATGTTATTTGCTAAAGATATTTCAAAGAAGCTAACAAGGGCATTGCTTTGTAAATCAGTGATCTCAAGTTCGAACCTTATGGCACATTTGTAGTATGTGCGTGAGAACAGAACATTTGTAGTATAGTTGGTCATCCAAATAAAATGAAACCATAGTTAGCCCAGATAACAAAACTATTGTTAAGCACTAACAAAAAGCACCTCCAAACTCAAATCTTTTCACAAAAGGCAAAATGAGAACAAAATCTACATCAAATATTTCAAAATCAACTTCTCAAACCAAAACATAACTACAAAAGTGAAAAAAGAATCTAATCTAGAAAACACATACCTCACCAGATGAAAAACAGAGCTTTGCGTGAGAAGAAGGAATATGAGAGAGAGAGGGTGTCATCATAGATGAAGCAAATAAGGAATAGGAGAGAGAGATGGCATCGTTATGTCGTCGATGGAGCGAAGAAGGAAGATGAGAGAGAGGGCGTCGTCGTCGATGAAGTTAATAAGAAAAATGAGAGAGAGAGAGAGAGAGAGAGAGAGAGAGAGAGAGAGGCTGAGATCTGGTTTTAAACAAAAGGGTAAAATTATATTCCACCTTTATAATTTAGACAGGTCCAATGAATATGGGCCTCTTATTTAGGCATATCCAAAACAAAATTTGATTCATAGGTATTAAAACCCAAACAAAAATTTCTCAAATCCTAATTAGTAAAGATTGTAATGCCTAATACCTAATTTTTCTTAACTTTTAGGATAATGCTATATGGCACATTTTTAATACCATCTCACCTGGCAGTTGAGGTCGACATTCAACTCATTTAAATTATATGTATATATTTTTTAAGATATCAGTTTCTTATAATTTTCATTAATTCAAAAACTTAACCCTGGAGACTTTTCAATTTCATGTTATCTGTTGGCCTCCCTAAATTCACTCTCTTCCTTTGCCGTCGATTCGCCACATCTTCTGTCACATTCCGGGATCGGCTCCGCCGTAGCATGATATTGTCCTCTTTGGGCCCCCCTCTCTGCCCTAACGGTTTTGTTTCTGGCCCCAACTCGCTTAACTTCAGAGTTCCCATGACTTCGAAGCCAGTGAGCTCCCAAAAGGCCTCGTGCTAGATGAAGGTGGGCATGTACATATAAGGCACATCACCCCCTCTCCATTGGTCGATGTGGGATGTTATAATCCACCCCCCTTAGAGGCCCGATGTCCTCGTCGGCACACTAGCACCACACAGCAGAGTGACTCTGATACCAAATTGTCACATCCCGGGATCGACTCCATCGTATCACGATATCGTCCGCTTTGGGCCCCCCTCTCTGCCCTCACTGTTTTGTTTCTGGGAACTCACGAGCAACTTCCCAGTGGGTCACCCATCCTGGGATTGCTTTAGCCCCAACTCGCTTAACTTCGGAGTTCCCATGATTCCAAAGCCAGTGAGCTCCCAAAAGGCCTTGTGCTAGATGGAGGTGGGCATGTACATATAAGGCACATCACCCCCTCTCCGTTGGTCAATATGGGATGTTACAGCTCCACTCCCTCCACCTTTAATTTTTTGTTAGTCCACCTTTGAGCTGATGTCTATAGTCTATGGTCAATGGTCAGTCCCGGCCCTGCCCAGGGGCAGTTAATGCGACTGCCCAGGGCCCATTATTCAAGGGGGCCCCAAATTTTTTTAATTATGATAAGTGTTATATTATATTATTATAAATTGATTTAATATTTTTCCATAATTTTTAGGAATAAGATATTGAGATGAATCTGAAATTTTGGAACAAAGGATCCATGACGAGAGTTTTAAAAGAAATTCTTTGATATTGGCTTGACTTGCATTCTTGAAATTCTTTGACTCACTGGTATGGTATCCATAGTTGGACATTTGTTTTCATTATTTAGGAATATGGAAGACATTGCTCAAAGTCTAAAAGTATTTTCAAATAAATACTTTCTCAAAAAACCCAATGCTTAGTTGATAAAACAAGAAGTATACTAGTATTAGTGATTAATGTGTATATGGCACACTTTAGATTTTCGCCTTAGGCCTTTGAAAACTCAGGACCGGCCCTATCAATGGTAGGGTCATAACACTGCTCCTTGCATCACCAGCTCCGACCACCTCTATTACCTCTCATAGAAAGATGGATGATGTTGATCATGATATGGGTCTTGATCAAGCAGATTTGTAGTTGTGATAACATGTGTACTGACCAAAAAGCCAAGGAGGAGAAAGCCTTGCAACGGCGAAGAGGCAATGGATCGGCTACATAGGTCTGGCAGAGTGTCGCCGATGGAGAGGAGAGGAAGTAGGGAGAGATGGAATTGGGGGAGGTCGACAAACAACGTGAAAACTAAAGAGTCTCTAATCCAGTAGGGTTAGTTTTTTTAATTAATGAAAATAATAAGAAATTGATATGTCAAAAAAAAAAAACTAATATAATTTTAATGAGACTACTACAAAAATTGAAATAGACGACGGTGTCTTTGAAAACCGTTTTTAATTCGACCACAATCTTTTGGAATGTCAAACTACGACGGTGATTAACCGTCGTCTATTATTTGTAAAGACGACATTTTTACTCAAAACTGTCGTCTATTAAAGACAACGGTTTGTCTAATAGAACCGTTGTTTATTATATCGAAAGACGTCGGATTTACTGTCGTCTATTAATTGAAAAGACGACAATTTCTTTAAATATTGTCATCTATTAACTCTAAGACGACTGTTATTAATTGTAAAACTGACGTAGTAATTTTAAATTTTAGCTTCTTTTTTTCTTGTTTCCAATGGTATCAGAAATCTATACTCAAATATGCTATTACCACACCAGACATATATATATATATATACTCAAAAATTGTTTCTTTCATAAATAGTATATCAAGAGAACAATAGAACAAAATAAAATCTAAAAAATGAAAGCACTCTAGGGTCGCTAGTTGCTAGCTGCAAGCTACAAGCCTAATTACAATAATACACAAAAATTCATATACCTAATTATCCTTTAAGTCAAGTTCTCCATGTGTATATAGAGCAATACACTCATCATCACCAATTTTCCTCTGCATTCTATCTGAACTTCATCACTTTGTTCTTGGGTGTGTGAGTTATCTACCTTCTTGCACATTTTTTCATAGGCACAATAAGACACAAGCTTGTACAAAAAATTAGTGATTTTACAGCAAGAAAATAGTTAGGTCTTCGCTCGAAGTGAAAGCCAATAAAAACAAAACATTACACCAATAAATAAATGAGGGCCTATATAGCATAAAACATGGTTAACATAACTAATTTATTATTATTATTATTATTTTGAAAAAGATGCTTTGTTTAAAAATAATAAGCACCACAAAAGTGTACAAAAGATAGTATTGAAATAATTAATATTATCTAAAATTTAAGCATGAGAAAAAAGAATAAAGGGAAACAACAAGAAAAAAAAAAGAAAAAAAAGAAAGAAGAGAAAGCCTGAACACCCCCCTTAGTTCTGCCCATCAAAGAAAAGAAAACTATATATTCATTATTCATACCTTGTTTACCGACTACAATTTCTTTTTGTTGGATCATATGTTTACCGACTATATTGTAGACCGCTTTTGTAATAGTACGAGATGGTATCAAAAGTAAGCATGCATGCATATGTCCTGATTATTTTATGTTGTCCAACATGTAGCACTGGATGACGGCAAGAAATCATAAACATTAAATTAACCTACTCTTGGCAAAAGCTATAACAGTATAAACGAAAGTATATTTGTATCAGATTCTTTTCAGCGTACACAACACAGATTTTGTGTTCGTCAGTCCACAGCTCTTGCTTGATTCTAGTGTCTAGTGTGCTGAGTGGAAAGATGCACAGCTAGTTTAACTTGTTGTCCACCCAAATGTGTTGTTTTAAATTTATAATACTCGCAAGCATACAAATCGACTGTAGAATAGGCGTGTATAAGTGTGACAGGAAGTGTGTGAAAATGATGGAAAACTAATCCAACCCAAGTTAATTCAATTACTAACCTAGTTGATTCAAAGTTGATTTGTTGGTTGAAAAGAAAATTAAATAAAGCACAAAAATTGAAAATACAAATAAACTAGAATAGGGATTAGATGAATGAGAAAAATAACTAAGGTTTTAGATTTCACACCATTATTTCATAAAACTCTAATTATTTATCTAACAATTCCCATGGAGTAACAATCTAGAAATCATGTTATTGATATAATTGAAAATTTTACTCTATCAATAATATTGTACAAAGTATTTGCGCGGTGTCATGTTATTTGCTAAAGATATTTCGAAGAAGCTAATAAGGGCATTGCTTTGTAAATCAGTGATCTCAAGTTCGAATCTCATGGCACATTTGTAGTATGTGCGTGAGAAATCCTGTCTTTCTTGTAATTTAGACTATCGCTTAATTGTATTTGAAAAACTTAGATATTTTGAAGAAAATAGAACATAAATTAAAAGGGGAAGAAAAGCGTAGTTTATATATAATAACAACACAAATGACACCGGATGCTTTACATGAGAAGAGCACATTACTACTGCTATAGTCGAAACCGATCCGTACATCACAGTGACATTACAAGAAATTAAACACACATAACACATCTCTTATTCTACGTAATGACATGAACTTAGCAAGCTAGTCATTCATGCATGCATGATCAGAGCTAGTCATTCATGCATGCATGATCAGTTTCAGTTGGGAAATGGAAGTTTGTGAGGTGGCTTGACAGGGCCAGTTGGGGGCTTTAGTTTCCTCGGTGGCTTTGATGGGTCTCTTCCACCCTCCACCACATTCTGTTCAAGATGGCGATCGTGATGAGGTGGCTTGTCTCCCTTGCCCTTAGGAGGCTGATCAACTGGCTTGGGCTCTGGCTTGGGCTCTGGGAATGGCTTGTGCTCATCAAGTGGGGTTGGTGGCTTGGGTTTTGTGGGTGGCTTCGGCTTCTTTCCCTGAGGAGGCAATTTCCCATCCAATGGCTCCTCTAGCAAACGAGTTCTGGTTTCTTGTTTGTGATGAGGCGGTTTCTCACCCTTTGGAGGCTGATCAACTGGCTTTGGTTCTGGCTTGGGCTCTGGCTTGGGCTCTGGGAATGGCTTGTGCTCATCAAGTGGGGTTGGTGGCTTGGGTTTTGTGGGTGGCTCCGGCTTCTTTCCCTGAGGAGGCAATTTCCCATCCAATGGCTCCTCTAGCAAACGAGTTCTGGTTTCTTGTATGTGATGAGGCGGCTTCTCACCCTTTGGAGGCTGATCAACTGGCTTTGGTTCTGGCTTGGGCTCGGGCTTGGGCTCTGGCTTGGGCTCTGGGAATGGCTTGTGCTCATCAAGTGGGGTTGGTGGCTTGGGTTTTGTGGGTGGCTTCGGCTTCTTTCCCTGAGGAGGCAATTTCCCATCCAATGGCTCCTCTAGCAAACGAGTTCTGGTTTCTTGTTTGTGATGAGGCGGCTTCTCACCCTTTGGAGGCTCGTCGTTGCCCGGGTTTCCTTTGTGCTCTGGTGGTGGCTTCTCTCCTTTTCTTGGTGGCTCATCTCTTGGGTGTCCTGGTTCATGCTCAGGTGGTGGTTTCTCTCCTTTTCTCGGTGGCTCATCTCCCGGGTGCTCAGGTGGTGGCTTCTCATCCTTGTGAGGCTCATCACCTGGTTTCTCCTTTGGTGGTGGCTTTTGTCCCTTAGGAGGCTCATTGTTCTCTGGTGGAGGCTTTTTTCCCTTTGGAGGCTCATTGTTCTCTGGTGGAGGCTTCTTTCCCTTTGGAGGCTGGTCATTGCGCTCTGGTGGTGGCTTTTGTACCTGGGGAGGCTGGTCATTGCGCTCTGGAGGTGGCTTTTCTCCCTTGGGAAATTGGCCCTCCACCTCTAACAAATGGTGTTCGTTGTGGGGTGGCTTGTCAACTGGTGGAGGCTTGTAAATTGGGGGTACGGAAATTGGAGGCTTGTAGATTTGTGGCTTTGGGTCATGGTTATCAGCAAGAGAAGGAGTTGTGGTGGTGAAAGCCACCACTCCAAGAAGAAACACTAGCAAGTATTTGGAAGACATCTTTGGGCTCTTAGAAGCTTTGGGATGATTTGAAACTAGTAGAAGCCAGTGGCTTTTTATAGTAATATGGGAACACTGTCGTCCTGACACGTGTCGTTTTGCATCTGGAATTTTTAATGAAGTTAGTGGACTCAATGGTGTTTTGTATTGTTGGTACAATTTATAAATGAATTGGGGTCCATTTGGGTCCTCAGGAGTTGAAAAGTTTGACAATTTGCTATGTTCATACCTGGTGGGGACCTGAATGAAAGCTTTGCACGACCGAGTGTTCACAACTCACATGCACAAATATCAGTGACCTGGAGTACCTGGTGCACCTACTTCAAGCTCACTGGTTATAGATAGTGTTTTAACTTTTAAAAAGACTACGAAAAATAGAAAATCATTTATAATAACTTATTTTTGCATGTGTGAGCATAGCCAATTTCTTTTTTTTCTTTTTTTGAAACAGATGATAATAGGCACTATACTATAAGAATGTATAAAAAATAACACTAAAATAATCAATACTATCTAAAACTTAAGTATGAAAGATAAGAATAAATACGTGATTTTAAAAGAGACTCGCGCTTGAACAACTCAAAGAAAAACAACAACAACAAAAAAAGGAAAAAAAGAAGCAGAAGCATGTTCATACCATGTTTACTGCATATATATATATATATATATCTATCAAAATGTTTACGTACTATATTGTAGACCGCTTTTGTAATATTACGAGATGCTATCAAAAGTAAGCATGCATGTATATATCCTTAGTATTTTATGTTATCCAACATGTAGCACCGGATGAAGGCAAGAAAACATTAAAAGTCCGTTTGATAATTATTTTAATTTTAATTTTAATTTTTTATTTTTTGTACTGGTATAGAGAAAAAAAAGGGAGAATAGAAGTGAGATTGAGATGGAATATGAGAACAGAGAATGAGAGAGAGGAATAACAAAAATGAAAACAAAAACTAAAAACTGAAATCTATTTGAAATTATTTTCACTTTTGTTACTCGTCTCTCCCATCTTCTCTCTCAATCTCATCCTAACTCTCATTCTCACTTTCTCACTCTCATTTTCCTCTATACTCTAGCAAAATTAACTAACTTTCGGCAAAAGCTATTATATTGTTTTCAGCGTACACAACACAGATTTTGTGTTCGTCAGTCCACAGCTTTTGCTTGATTCTAGTGTCTACTGTGCTGAGTGGAAAGATGAACGGCTAATTTAGCTCATTTCTTTTTGTTTTTTGTTTTAATTATATATCAATACTACTAGCTAGCTAGCCCACAATGGGATTTCTCCTTTTCCCACTTGGGATTTGTATTTAATTGCAACTTGTTAACACGATCGATCATGTGAATTGCTTTCAATTATAATAAAAACTAAAGTGCCCTTCAAGTTTGGCCAAGAAATACTTGTGCGTGCACGTGCATATGGTTGGCATGGTGTGTTCACAACTCACATGCACAAATATCAGTGACCTGGAGTACCTGGTGCAGCTACTTCAAGCTCACTGGTTATAGATAGTGTTTTAACTTTTAAAAAGCCTACGAAAAATATAAAATCATTTATAATAACTTATTTTTGCATGTGTGAGCATAGCCAATTTCTTTTTTTTTTTCTTTTTTTTTGAAACAGATGATAATAGGCACTATACTATAAGAAGGTATAAAAAATAGCACTGGAATAATTAATACTATCTAAAATTTAAGTCTGAGAGATAAGAATAAATACGTTATCTTAAAAAAGACTCGTGTTTGAACAACTCAAAGAAAAACAACAAAAAAGAAAAAGAAAAAAAAGAAGCGGAAGCATGTTCATACCATGTTTACTATATAAATATATATATATATATATATATATATTTATCAAAATGTTTACGTACTATATTGTAGACCGCTTTTGTAATATTACGACCACTGACGGACCCAGAAATTTTTTAGCAGAGGTGCAATATTGACTAAGTATGAAAAATAATTTTGGCGGCTTTTATTCCTTACACATCAAATAAGAAAACTTGATTTTATGGGATTTCAGTATGAAGTATATATTGACTTAATGAGCTATCATTTTTAGCCTAAATCGTATTTTGCACTATAACAAAATTTTCATATTTTGATTTGGTAGGAATTTGATTTTCTAGTATTTTTATTTGAATCCAAATGGGGGGTACTTCCTTATTTATATTGTAAACTTAAGTAAATGGAGTAATATAAAAATAAATAAAAGTAAAAAGACAAAGACATTTACTTAAATGTTGAAATAGAAATAAGGTAATCTGTACACCAGTTGAGCAAAGGGACAATTTGAAGCACCTACAATAATTTTTTCGGTTAGGGGAAATGCAACACCTCCTTGCGCCTTACTAGGTCCGTCAGTGATTACGAGATGCTATCAAAAGTAAGCATGCATGTATATATCCTTGTTATTTTATGTTATCCAACATGTAGCACCGGATGAAGGCAAGAAAACATTAAGAGCCCGTTTGATAATCATTTCAATTTTAATTTTTAGTTTTTATTTTTAGTACTAGTATAGAGAAAAAAGAGGAAGAATGGAAGTGAGATTGAGATGGAATATGAGAATAGAGGATGAGAGAGAGGAGTAACAAAAGTGAAAACAAAAACTAAAAACTGAAATCTATTTGAAATTATTTTCACTTTTGTTACTCTTCTCTCCCATCTTCTCTCTCAATCTCATCCTAACTCTCATTCTCACTCTCATTTTCATTCTCATTTTCCTCTATACTCTAGCAAAATTAACTAACTTTCAGCAAAAGCTATTATATTGTTTTCAGTGTACACAACACAGATTTTGTGTTCGTCAGTCCACAGCTTTTCCTTGATTCTAGTGTCTACTGTGCTGAGTGGAAAGATGAACGGCTAATTTAGCTCATTTCTTTTTGTTTTTTGTTTTAATTATATATTAATACTACTAGCTAGCTAGCCCACAATGGGATTTCTCCTTTTCCCACTTGGGATTTGTATTTAATTGCAACTTGTTAACACGATCAATCATGTGAATTGCTTGCAATTAGAGATGATCATTATAATAAAAAACTAAAGTGCCCTTCAAGTTTGGCCAAGAAATACTTATGCGTGCATGTGCATTTGGTCGGCTTGGTGAGAAGACTATGTGAAGGCATGAAATATTTGTATACGAGTCATCTGACTGCCTTCTCTTTTTTCCCTGATAGCCACCAGGTGCGCCAAAATTTTATCACATCACATTACCAATGCATGGATGCCGCGTTATTTTGCAGATAATTTATTAGTGGTCCCTTTCATCGTTTGTTTACATAGAGCAGTAAAGTCTTCATTATAGGATAAGATCCTTAATTTGTTAAAGTCTCTGCCGACATGTTAATGTGTTATCACTCAGTAATTTTCAAACATGTCGGCTCTATTATTGCCTCGGGACAATGGCTCAGGAACCCTAGGGCGTATAGAATGGTTGCTTAACTTTAAGCATATCATGTCAGTACGGTATAGCTCAATTAATTTAGTTCTTCTACTCACATTCATGTGTGCAGAATTTAAAAACCTAAAACACATGCGGATTTGTGTATGGGCTAGAGTGGGCTCTAGCATAGTACTAAATTTAGAGATGAAAAAAATTAGTGTTAATTGTATAAATAAAACCCAGGTGAATAAAAAATAGTCCACCCCTCTCCTCCTTTTTAAAATTGTACCAATCTATATTCAATAGGTTCTTTAATATTAGTAAGATTTCTCTTAATTTTTATTTAATTTTCAATTTCAATTGTTATTGTTAGCTTTTTATGATTTAGGGTTTATGTGTTAAATTTTGGGGTCTTTTTTCTTATGCAATTTGCTAGGATTTTATTGCTAACTCGTCCTTTTTTTTCTGATTCAATCTATTCATTACTTGATCTATGCTTTTATAATCTAGTTGTCTGTTGGTTTTGTTGAATATTTGTAGCTTGTGATTGTGCAATTGTAGATCTATATGACTACACTCCCTACTACTTTTATTACTTGATCAATTACATTTGTTAGCCTTTAATTATCACGCTATGTCACTTTATTTATTTTGAAAAAGAAAAAAGTAATTGAGACCCCACTTGTGTATTATTTTCAATGTACGAGGCCCATAATACTTTACCAAAATGATGCGAAAGAAGTTATTTTCAGGCGTCGAGAATGTACATAACAAAGTTGCTTTATGAGTAAATGAACCCTAGGTTGGATGACCTTATAATGTAACCACTACTAGTTCTGTTGTTGAAAAAACCAAACCAATTCGGCTGATATCTCCAATTGATTGTACAATTTGTCAATGGGACACATAGGCTTCCACAAGTCCCAGAAACTGACAATGGACGTTCTTAACTTTTGAAAAACTTGTGAGCAGTGTAGGTGGGAAAGTCCTTCTGCAGTCAATCAATTCTTGAGATTGAAAAGGATCTAGCGAGCCCCATATGATTTGTAATCGTATAGGAACAGAAAACATCTCCACGGTCTAAAATGAATTTCTCAGTCCTCAAAAGTCGTATATGTTTGCTTTAGTTTTGACATGTAGATAAGAGTAGTGGAAACACAAAACCGTCCTTTGTCTTTTTGTGCCCAATTTTTATTGACCACAAAAGAAATTATGGATAACCCATTTTTGTCATCAAGGACTAAAAGCTTCACTAAAACTAAATAATACAACCAAAACAACTAGTCTTCGATGATGTAATGACGTGGTCTCGTTAAAATCTTATTTAAAAGAAATGGTATGAATCCACAAACAAAGCTACATTCATTGAGCCCACATTCTAATTTTTATTAAAAATACCAAGAGGCTATACATAATCCCATTGATTGAGACAGAACATCTTGAATTGTCGTTTACCACTGGATCTTGCAATTACGTCCCCATACATAAAAACGAACAGACTGGGCTGAACTGTAACGTAGTACTATGCTGCATATACATCGGTCCAATAGGCAATAGACACGTACATCCAAATTCTATCATATTATTAATTGCCTTTAAACATGTTTGCCACCACCATGCATGCAACATTTACCAACAAAAGGTGGATATGCCATCCGGTTAATGCAGGAAATTAGATTGTCTTTAGTTTTGTACCTATCTAATTTGCAATTACGTGTTGATCTAAAACTCAGATTGATGCACCATGCGTTGTAGATAGATCAGATGTTAATAGACCATACGTGTTTATCTTTTTTTCCCAGGGTCATGATGCTAGATCTGTATCCTAGATTGTACGTCAATCCCATGGTCTTTTGCAAATGGAGAAGCAAGACCACTGCGTAGAAATTAAGAGAAGTTCTCATCCTTGGTGCTTATAATATTATAAAGAAGTGTTAGGGTCATCAAGATTGTTGACAAGCTCATATGATTTGTTAGTTTTTCAATTTCACATATAACTTTCTATATGCAAAGGACTTCTATCTCAAGTGGTAAGAGCAATTATCATACACTTAAGGTCCTGTATTCGAACTCCTCCCCTAATATTTTAGTTGCGACAATAGAGAAAGTGAGAGTCGAACACACAACAACAAGTGAAATGATAAATACTCTTAATTACCTTAGTCACAAATTTCACCTAATAATCCAACTTTTCAACTCGATTGGTGGGCTACAAATGGTCCGATCACCCTATAATTTCTGTATCTGTAACTTTCCCAAGAGAATTTACAAACTTTGGTCTATATAGAAATTAAGTGCACAAACACAAGTGTGCTGACAGTATTGGCCTCCAGTCCTATAAAAGGGCACACACTTACACCAAATTTGTACCATCCACAGTATCATTCACTAGCTATACCTTAACAATAATGTCTCTCAAATTCCTGCTGGTGGTGTCCCTGTGTGTGCTGGTTGTCACCACTTGTTCTCTTGCTGATCATGATCACCATAAACCACCACACAATAGTTATTAACCAAAACTGATATCTCACATTGAATTGTATCACAAACTAGTTCAATAACCATGTATATATTTTTTTGTTTTCTGGTTATTGTAATCTTAAATTTCCATCTTTGCTATCGAATCACGTTTGGCATCAACAGATTCAATACTGGTTTAAGTGTGAGTCTAAATATTTATATAGTGGGATAACTAGTGAAAATGAGTTCACAATATCCATCCTTAAATACAAAGAAACTGAAGATTTTACATCTTCAGGAATATTCGTCAGCTTGTGTAGAAAAGCATATGCTAAAGAGTAGCTCAAAGTAGAGGTGTCAAATAGATTAGGCTAGCCTGAGCACATCATGAGTTCAGTTCAATTAAATAAAACGCAATACACTATGTTTTGTATTTTTAGATGGATCAAAATGACCCAATTCAATTCAATTGGCCGAGTCGGCCAGAGACCCGTTGTGGGTCGTGCTGGCCTAAAGTCCAACGGGCCGGCCCATTTAAATTTGACAATGGAAGCTACGAATACGGGGTTCAACAGAAAAAAAATTCCCCAATCTTACTGCCTATGAGCAGTGTGAGTTAAATGATCATTACATCACCAATTATGTCTTTGTCATGGACTAACTGGTGGACATTGTGACGGATGTGGAATTGTTTCCTGAGAGTGGAATCCTTGAATCTAAGCTACTAGATTGCGAAAAAACAGCAAAATTTATTAACTCCTTGACTTCGACATTATTCAATTCAGTAGAAAATCTTATTTCGCCAATCTTTGCGACGAATTGAATAACTACTATAAAGAGCGTTGGCACCATTGGAAGTAGAGTGTCAAACAGGTCGGGCCGGCCCAAGCAAGGTATGAATTTGGGCTGACTGTGTACGGCTTGACACAACATGACTAGTATTTTTGGGTGGGCCATGATGAGGAAATTTGGTCCAATGGGTTAAGCCTACTCGAAGCCCAACGGGCCGGCCCATTTAAAGCTCATTTATTAAATTATATTTATTTTAGAGAAAATTATTACATAATATTATTATATTTGTATATTAAATTCAAGTATGTTTCTTTTTTCTAATAATATATTTTAAAATACAATGTTTTTTCTTTATAAATAAAATCATTATTTTTATTTTTCAATTTTTTAAACCGAACAATAATCTAGTTATTTTCTATTTTAATGTACTTCAAATAAGTCATTCGCTTTTTTTTTTTTTCAACAAATAATAAATCTTGTTAGTATATACATATTTATAAATAAAATATAAATAAAATTGACAAAAAAATGCAATTGACACCTCAAGCTCAAATGTAACAGACAAAAGGAGAGTATAAATGGCTGATCAACTTGGCGAAATAGCTAGGGATAGAAAGGGGAAAGGGCTAAACTTAATTAGGTAGCAAAATGAAACTTGGCAACGATAACAATAATAGAAAAGGAAAAGGGGAAAGGAAGGAAGTAAAAAGTTAGAAAACACAAAGAAAAAGCTAACACTAATATATTCAAAAAGTATATGGAAAAAGTATAATTAAAAAAAAAAAAGAAAAAAAAAAGGAACCCAATAGTCAAGGTTCATTTTCAAGGAATGTGAAAATGGTACTTGGGCGAAAGGGGTAAATTTAAACTATAACTAGAGTATAGAAGGATAGAATAAATACAATGTTCTTGAACAATATATGACTAGTCAGCAACTGGTCATGGACTTGAGATTAATATACACAAAATCACACGTACATACAACAAACAATTATCAAGTCCTTATAGACCTAGAAGAAAACTAGGTGACAACCTAAGCACTTAGAAGCACTGGTGGACCCAGAAATTTTTTAGCGGAGGTGCAATATTGACTAAGTATGAAAAATGGTTTTTTGGAATAATCATTTTCTCAAGATAATTTTTGGCGGCTTTTATTCCTTACACATCAAATAAGAAAACTTGATTTTATGGGATTTTAGTATGAAGTATATATTTACTTAATGAGCTATCATTTTTAGCCTAAATCATATTTTGCACTAAAACCGAATTTTCATTTTTTGATTTGGTGGGAATTTGATTTTCTAATATTTTTATTTGAATCCAAATAGGGGGTACTTCCTTATTTACATTGTAAACTTAAGTAAATGGAGTAATATAAAAATAAATAAAAGTAAATGGACAAAGACATTTACTTAAATGTTGGAAATAGAAATAAAGTAATCTGTACACCAGTTGAGCAAAGGAACAATTTGAAGCACCTACAATGATTTTTCCGGTTAGGGGAGGTGCAGTCTACCAGTGCTTAGAAGGATCCATCCATCATCTAGGCGTTTTATATGCTTGGTGATATGTGTGTCAGCATGCATTAAATCTGAAATAGGAATGAATAACAAAAGATGATTAGGTAGCAATATGAAATAGCTAGGGATAAAAAGGGGAAAGGGCTAGGTAGCAAAATGAAACTTGGCAACGATAACAATAATAAAAAAGGAAAGAAGAGGGGGGGAGGGGGGTTGGT
This sequence comes from Prunus persica, assembly GCF_000346465.2. Classification (NCBI taxonomy): domain Eukaryota; kingdom Viridiplantae; phylum Streptophyta; class Magnoliopsida; order Rosales; family Rosaceae; genus Prunus; species Prunus persica. The sequence goes on from NC_034009.1 coordinate 2,684,942, forward strand.
TTCAAAAGACAAAGAAAAAGCTAACACTAATATTCAAAAAGTATAGGGAAAAAGGAAAAAAAAAACGAAAGGAACCAACTAGTCACAAAGAAGGTTCATTTTCAAGGGAGGAAAAAGATGTAGAATGTATTGCGTATATGCTTTTTTCGTTAACAATATTAGCCCCCCGATGGTTAAAAAAAGATTTCTGTTTTGTAAAGAGGTTCTCTTAAAAGAAAGCCGATTGCCATATTATACATAATTAAGAGGTAGAATTTGATTGTCGACATGCTTATAATATTAACTTTATCCATAAAACTTTACCAAAAGGTGGATATGCCATCCGGTTAATGCAGGAAATTAGACTGTCTTTAGTTTTGTACCTATCTAATTTGCAATTACGTGTTGATGTAAAACTCAAATTGATGCACCATACGTTGTAGATAGACCAGACGTTAATAGACCATGTATACGTGTTTATCTTTTTTATCAGGGTCATGATGCTAGATCTGTATCCTTGATTGTTCGTCAATCCCATGGTCTTTTGCAAATGGAGAAGCAAGACCACTGCGTAGAAATTAAGAGAAGCTTCATCCTTGGTGCTTATAATTATAAAGAAGTGTTAGGGTCATCAGGGATTGTTGACAAGTTCATATGATTTGTTAGTGTTTCATTTTCAAATATAACTTTTTATATGTAAAGAACTTCTATCTCAAGTGGTTAAGAGCAGTTACCCTATATTTAAGGTCCTGTATTCGAACTCCTACCCTAATATTTTAGTTGCGACAATAGAGAAAGTGAGAGTCGAACACACAACAATAAGTGAAAGAATGCTCTTAATTACTTTATTCACAAATTTGTTACAATTTCACCTAATAATCCAACTTTTCAACTCGATTGGTGGGCTGCGAATGGTCCTATCACTCTATAATTTATGTATCTGTAACTTTCCCAAGAGAATTTACAAACTTTGGTCTATATAGAAATCAAGTGCACAAACACAAGTGTCCTGACATTATTGGCCTCCAGTCCTATAAAAGGGCACACACTTACACCAAATTTGTACCATCCACAATATCACTCACTAGCTATACCTTAACAATAATGTCTCCCAAATTCCTGCTGGTGGTGTCCCTGGGTGTGCTGCTTCTCACCACCTGTTCTCTTGCTGATCATGATCACCATAAACCTCCACATAAACCACCACACAAGCCACCTCCTTTGGAAGCAGAAAACTCCGTTGAATTGGATGGCAAGCCTCCTAAGGGTCCGAGACCACCCCCAAAGCACAGGCCGCCAACACCGCTTGATAATGAGGCAGCAGTGCCATTGAAGGATGTCGAAGCCTCGTACAAGCCTCCAGGGAAGAAACCACCACATAACCCCTACAAGCCACCCTACAAACCTCCTCCATCAAACTAAGTGCATGCATGCCTAGCTAACTAATTATATGTAGCTAGCTAGGTTATTATACATCGACGTGTATAAAAAATAAGAGCTGCATCTGCATGCATGATGATGTAATATTACTCTGTTATTAGCTTTATTTTACTACTACTGCTACTAGCTTAAGTTATTCATGCTGGAGCCCGTTTGTTGTTGTTATGCACTTGTATTTACTTACCAGTCATGAGCACTGGCGAGTAGATACAAACTTTATATATAAAAAAATTAAATAAATTATGATTGATCATAATTCTAGTCGTGTCGAATTTACTACTGAATAATGATCATAAGAGCCAAATCAGAAAAAATAAATTTAAAAGCATGTTACAAAAAAGAGGGAAAAAAAGAAGAAACGAATTGGAGTTTTGGTCAAGAAGAAAAAAAAAAAAAAAAACCCAGCACAACAAACTTACGTTTTGGTGAAGAAGGAAAAAAAACGCAGCAATAGCTGCGCAACCCAATTGATTTCTTTGTTTTTAAAATCTTTTTGTAATCCTTGTTTAAATAAGAAAGCAAAACATGTTTAAAGACTTTTGAAAGCCAACGAAATGCAGGGCTAAGCATGTTGTTGAAAGCCCGTAAACTGCAGTTTGCCTCCTCTTAAGTTTTTTTTTTTTCTCTGACCCAAAACGACGTCATTTTGGCCAGGACTTTTAAAAAAAAATTAGGCGTGCAGGCAGCAACGCAACGCAACAAATAGACTTTGGTTGAGTCATTTTGTCGAACACCTGGAGTGCACCACCACGAGCCGAGTAGAGGTGTAATTTGAAGTACCTACAATGGTTTTTCCGGTAGGGGGGAGTACAACTGCACCTTATTGCGACTTAATAGGTTAGTCACTGGTCATGAGCATGAAACATACTCAACTTCATGTTTAGCTAGCTTTTTAATAAATGTACTTACTACGTACTCTTGTGTAATTTAAAAGATGTATCATTATAATAAATTATATATATAAGGAGTTTCAATTGAGAGATTCTCTAAATAACGTTATTTGAAAGATATTCTCGACTTTCTTTGAGCAATACTTTGACATTTCCATTTGGCTAAAAACAGAATGGAGTTAAAGGATATTGTATACTATAAACAAATTGACACTTCTGTACAATACGATTGCGTACTTTTTATGTTTAGAACTGAAATCGAATAATTCACATTCTTTAATTGGATTGTATATAAGAGTAGGGTCATGGCGTAACTCTTCACCCCATCGGAGAAGATTGAATGTATGTCCAGAACCGAAATTGTAAGTAACCCAAATCAATTCAATTTGGGTTAGGGTTGGGGTTGAACCCAAATTCAGTCATTCGTTTCTTTGTTTCTTGTATTTATTTTCTTTATAAGCTTTCGTTGCTTTGTTGTTTAAGCCCAATATTTCACAGGCTTGGCCTTCTTTTCTTTAAGAAATTTTTTCGAACTTTTCTGCTTGAAACTAATGAAAATTTTGAACTTGTTGCCAAAAGAAAAAATAATAATAAACTCTGCGATGATTATCTTTGTATCTTTAACTTTTTTCTTTTCTTTTTGGAGATAAACTTTCTTTGTGTCTATGATGTGAGACACAGACACAAAGAAAGTCGGAGTAACGCACTAGATATATACAGTTTGTCGCTAGACCAAATTCCTACACTTGTCTCGACCAAAAAAAATTAAATTCTACACTTGAAAATTATATGTACTGGTTTTTATCTTTTTCAGCTATGCGTCCTAAGATTGGTCATTTGCTTATTAGTGGTTAATTATTGCAACTTCCCAAGAACCTGTTCCCAGTGCAACTTCTGTTGATAATCCAGCTTAACAACTAAATTGGTGGATTCTAAAATGGGAGATGAAATTGTATGTCACAGGGATAACACTGTTTTGTTATTATTATCCAATTACGTTCTGTCATGTAAAATTCTTATTATGTATGAAAGGACGTGATTGGTTGGGAATAACAAAATAATTTTATACCTGTGATATACAAGTTTTTCTCCTAAAATGGGCTAAGCAAAACAACAAAACTATTTCCTAAATTTGTCCACCAAATTTTGTGTCTAATATATGTTAAAATGTCTTATTTGTTGGAAATAAATAAAATTGAAAATGATTCTTTCGTCCCGAAAAAGACTTGTTTAAATTACGATAAATGAATAAATGTAGCAATAGCAGTTACTTCTGCACCCAGAATCTTGTGTTCTTCCCTCCTGAAATATTGACTTGTATATAAGAAAGAAGAGTAAATATGAACGCCTATATTAATTATATTACTATATCCAAAATGGAAAAAGATTGGCTCCTTCAAATTGAAGAGGAGTTCCTCCTTACAATCAATTAATGTGTTTTTGACACGGGTCAAATTATTTTATTTTATTTTATTTCTTGAAACTTTGTTAATATTGCTCGAATTTGACAAGTCTCAAAACTCCATTGATTTTAAGGAGAAGCTCCTCCTTAATTTTGAAGGAGCCATGCTGATTCAAAATTCTCTGATGGGAAATGAGTGTCGTGGGAGGTAAGTGAGTGCCGAATTCACAACTCACAGGAAAAAACCCATACATCAACTGCCTTTATATGTGGTCTAGAGTTGTTACCTCTTATAAAAAAGAAAGACCAAGACTTCTAGTTTTGCACCATCTAGAACTCAATGCTCCAACTAGCTAGCTGGCCATACAATGTGTCCTAAATCCCTGCAATTGATGTTGCTGCTCCTTGGTCTGCTTCTTCTCACCACTTGTATTGGTGCTGATCACCATAGACCACCACAGAAGCTACCAATTTATAAGCGTCCTCCTCCTTTGGAAGCAGCAAACTCCCTTGAACAAGAGTTGCTGCCATTTGGTGGCAAACGTAAGAGACCAATGTCACCGCCCCCGAAGCACAAGCCACCTCCGCCCCAAAAACACAAGCCGCCGCCACCACCTACACCAAAACTCAACCCACACCCACCCCCAACCTCAGCCCACACACCAGCCCCAAACTTACGCCACACACAAACCTTAACCCACCACACCCCAAGAGCACCG
>NC_034009.1:2689471-2734471 GCF_000346465.2 Prunus persica
TCTCAACCCACCACCACCACCACCCAGAAAGCGCACGCCACCACCACCACCACCAGCAAGGAGACCACCCCCAAACCTCATTCCGCCACCACCACCAGCCCCAAAACAGAGCCCCGGTACCACCGCCACCACTCCAAAACACAACCCGCCAGTTACCCCACACTTGATGAAGCTGCACTAAAGGATGCTGAAGACCCGTTTGTGCAAGCCACCGTTAGAATCTACCTAGTCCATTCACCTAAGTGCCCACCTCACCTCACTAAATTATTATGAAGCTAGCTAGCAAGCTATCTCAATATGTACGCATATGCATCAAAATAAGTGCTGCATGCACGCGGGTGGGATGTAATATAATCATTTTATAAGCCTTTACTTTACTACTACTGGTACGTATGGACTTGGATTAACTAGTATATATAGCATGAAAACGCCGCTCACTTTCTTCTTACCATACAAGCTAAGTACCCTTTGTAAATCAATTTGAAGTATCGTTCGTTAGGGTTCTCCAATATGTGTTAAATCGTTTATTAATTTGATTTGCAATCTTTAGATCTTTCATTCTAAACTCACTTGATAATTATGTCCTATGTAATGTAGGGGTTTTTTCTTTTTTTCAATTACTGAGTTTCATCTCCCATGTTCCACCACTATTGCAACCACCACCCCAAAGATGGTTTCCTACTACGAACAAAGACATATGACACTATGATTTATGGTTTTTATTTAATAACAATGAATTTGTTTTTAGTTTACTCCTTGATTTGTATAATTCAACACTTTCTTGAAAGATCATCTCTGTAAAAAAATCACTTGAATCCAAAATCATTTAATCAGTCAATTAAAAATTTGAAATTTTAGTACTTTCTTAAAGCACTATATTCATTGATTTTGTAGAACACAATTAGATATCGAAACGATTTTTGATTTGTATAATTTTTTGCAAGGATAATGATCTATGAATGTATACTTATAAAATATATGATTTGGATCGTTGAAAAACAATTTATAAAAAGGAACTGATATATATAGTACATATATACATATATATTTCTATAAAAAAAAGCCTTAATGTTAACAAGATTAGAATAATAATTTAGTAAGGAAAGAGTAATAAACTTTTCTTAAATAATATATTTATAAAAAAATTCTACCAAGCGCATACTTATTGCTTTTTCCCTTTTCAAATATCAGCACCAAACACTTGTATTTTTCGTTCTCGTGTCAAACTTCCAGACGCATAATTTTTCATTTTCCAAAGCAGTTTTTTGAAAACCCCTTTTGTAAACTGGTATGTAGGGAAGGAGGATTTCCTCTCTTTTTTTAGCTGCAATTGCAGCAAAATTCTGCATCACATATCTTTCTGGATTCACACTACCGACTTTAGCCGTGTCATTCATTCTGTCATGTTCCCATTTTGGGTGTGTAGAACTGGATTCCACAAAACATCATTGCACTTTGGAACACGACTCAGTTCCTTTTTTAGTGCTTTAATTAGCCATTTGTAGTTATCTTTAATTTTGTATCTATCAATATCATTGCAATTTGGCGTCACTGTGAGCCACAGAAAAAGTCAGACTAACGCACTTGACATAATTTGTCTACATATGCCAACGAACAAGGAAGAGTAACGCACTAATTTTTTTTTATCTTGTTTGCCTTTCTCTATCCTATGATGATTGGTCATCGCGATCCCTTGGTTTCTAGCAAATGAAGAAGGAAGACTACTACATAGAAATTAAGGTAAATGCTTAATGTAAACTATACCACAGAAAAGATATACACACCCAAGACACTAGGCATACGTATTTAGATACAAAATCTCTATACCTTTGATGCAACCATGAGAATAAGCAAAGTGGTTTAGATCATCTATTCTCTACAATTTTTTCCTTGATATCTCTTTGAATGGTGCTAGACTAATTGTGTATAATAATAAGACCAACGGGGTCTAGTCCAGTGAAAAATGGTTTTGACTTGTGAACCAGTGGTCTCAGGTTCAAACCTCCATGACATCTTGGTAGTGTGTGTATGTGAGTAACCTCCCTCCCCCTTATATTAAAAAAAACCTATGTATAATGAGACCAGGAACTTAATTATTTAAACTCTCCAAGACCTTGCTCCAAAATTCGTATACTTGGATGATTGAATCTCATCCTTTGGCAACCCAAAAAGAAAAACAGACTGACTAAATACGTCCACAATATGATATGTCAATATAAGTATTTTGTATCTGTTAAAAAAAAAATACGTAAAAAGATTTCGATTAAGTAACTAATTTGTTGTTAAGACTTTATCAATATACTTCATAATATGAACAAAATTATCAACAATGTGAATCATATATTGTAGATTGGTATTAGTATCAACCAATCAGTGTCTATAGCGGATTTGGCATGTAAATCAAGTGCGATATGATCTAGTCCAATAAATGTGGCCTCAAGCATAAACACCATATATACTACTAGTTTGCACCATCTAGGCTCACTCCCAACTAGCTAGCTAGCAAAAAAAAGGATGCGTCCTAAATCCCTGCAATTAGTGTTGTTGCTATTCCTGGGTGTGTTGCTTGTCAGCACTTCTTCTCTTGGTGTTGATCACCACAGATCAATACACGAGCCACTTCCTTTGGAAGCAGCAAACTCCTTTGAACAAGTGTCTCTGCCAGTGCCAGGTGGCAAACATCTCATAGGACCAAAGAGAAAGCTTGCAAACCAAGAGTACAGGCGCCGACCACCCGGATATCCGGCTCCAGAACCAAGGCACAGGCCATCACCACCACCTCCAGCCCCACCTCCCCTGCCAATTCTCAATCCCCCACCGCCCCCAAGACGCGGCCGGAGGCCACCACCCCCAAACCTCTACCCGCCACCTCCCCTGCCAATTCTCAATCCCCCACCGCCCCCAAGACGCGGCCGGAGGCCACCACCCCCAGATCTCTACCCGCCACCTCCCCTGCCAATTCTCAATCCCCCACCACCCCCAAGACGCCGGAGGCCACCACCCCAAATACCCAGCCCTGGCAGTGGTAGCTAAGCCGCCAATTACCCCACCATGATGATGAGTCTGCATGCGGAACCAAAGGATACCAAAGGCTCGCTGAAGCCACCCTCAAAAGCTTGTCCTTTCAACTAAGAGCCTTAGCTCACTTCACTAGTTATATGTATATAGCTGGCTAGGTTAATATTTGCATGATAAAATAAGAGCTGCCCTTACTATGCTCATATACTCCTTTGGATATTTGGGGCAGCTGGTTGCTCATTCCCGTGTTTAATTACGTTTGTAAGTTTGCTCAACTAATATTTAGTCATGTACCACGTACTATGTGTAACTTAAAACATCTTTATTATACATAAAGCATGGACTATATCGATCTATATGAGCTCATGCTTGATAATTCTCGGAGCAGAACCTGTCATTGCCAATTAAGCTTATAAATAAGGAGAGGATCTGGGTCCTTTGTTGAAAACCAATTAAGTTGAGATATATTCCAGTTGGCCTCGAAGAAAAGTGGTTCTGGTCTATGAGCCAAATAATTTAGGGAAGTGAAATATGGACAAAATGATTGATGTGATGTAATTCAAATTTAATAATGAGATAGAAAGAATAAACGAAAGATATTGAAAAATATGCCTAAATGAGATGCATTTCTAAAAGGATTCTAATTCATTAAAAAGCAAGGAAGATCAAGGAAATAAAATCATATCATACTCCAAAAAACATTCATATTATGAGTGCATGAAAGATGATATATCTGACCCATGGATCAAATGCATCATACGTGTTAAGTCACAATTATGGAATTCGGGGATTACAGAGCTATTTCAATCCTGCAGTTTCTAGAAATTGAACACACCAATTCTGCTTCAACCAAACAACTAAATGACATTTCCAAACCTATACTAAGTTCGAGGAAATGCTAACATAAATATCATACCAACAAACTCTCATGACATCTTAGTGGCTAATAGCTAACTATCACAATTATTGATGTCCATTGCGTTATTTGGCACTAATAATGCCTTTAACCACATCATCCTATACAACTGTACACTAATGTCAGTGATTTGCTCAAAATTGTTGTAACGTCCTAAATTGCAATCCACCATTTCTATTAATTATTTTTAAAAAAACAAAGTGAGATAAGGGAATCTAGTGCTTATAGTCCATCCTTACATGATTGCCATATTCTAGATTTAAGCTCCATATGACCCCTAAATAGCAAATGTGCAAAATGGCACTTCGATGAGAAGGAAGAACATCTAAGCATGAAAAAATATATATTATATATATATTATATAATTATATAATTAAATAAGTGGGAGAGAGAAAGGAGGTGTGATGAACTTACCGCCGTATACGTGCGTGTGAAATTGGTATGCTGCCGCAGAAGTGCTCTTAACGACCCAGTTTCAAAGTGTTTTCTCAAAATTGGTGGCCTTCTGCATCATCTTTCTGGTTTGTTTCCGCCGCACTCACAAACCCGCTTTACCCCTCTCGTTCATTCCCTGATCTCCACTTTCTTCTTTAAGGAAACAAAGATTTCAAAGAAATATTCTTTGTTTTTTTACTTCTGCGTGCACCATTCGTTGTTGAAAGATTTCATTTTCGTCTTGGGGGGAGGATCAAGAAGGAACTTGGAGATGGAACCTGGTGTTCTTGATAGTATAATTAATAATGGGCTTATTGAAGTTAGAGGGAGACCAGGCAAACAAGCCACCACACCGCCACCCCCAAAGCGCAAAACATCATTGCCCCTTGGAACACGACTATAATATTCGATCCCAGTTCCTTTTTTTAGTGCTTTATTTAAGTGGGAAATGGGGAAATTCATTTGATATCCCATAAACATAATAAGGTCGATGTCATCGTGTCATTCAAATACTGCAGGAAATGAGTGAATTTCAGGACTATTAGTCTAATCCTATTAAACTAATTAGCCAGTTGTCGTCTTTAATTTTGTACCTATCATTGCAATTTGGCGTTGATGTGAGCCACAGAAAAAGTCGGACTGACGCACTATACATAATTGCGAGAATATGAAGAAATGTCCCACATCAGAAGGTTAAGAAGCATATAGCAAGGACTTATGAGAGCACTTTCATCTATGGTGTCATGATAAAGGGCAACGGCAAGTGAATAGTGACTGCCCTACCCTTTTTTATTTTGTTTTTCCACCTATTGTCAGGGTAAGTAAAGGCTAACACTATTTAAATGAGATATACGGAGAGGAATTTGTATGGAGTTTTGACGTGAGAAGTGAAGAACATGGCTAGGAATTTATAAATAAATAAAATTATGAATTTTTTGGTTTTTTTTTTAATTTTTTAATTTTTTTAATTTTTTTGGGTATTTAAATTGGTCGATGATGTCATGCTGATATTAGCAATCCCAGTCAGCAGCCCAGGCGAAGTCTTATCTTCTGGCTTGCCCAAGTTGATGCAGCCCACTCCTTGCCCGGGCTAGCCTTCACAGCTAGAGTTAGTTTTTGGGGGCTAGGGGGCCTTCTGCCCTTGCTGGCTTGCACGGGTGGAAGTGCTCAAAAGAGTTGAGCTACAACTCCTATTGTGTGAAGCTATCCTAACATCTACATGTACTCCACATCACCCAATGTATGTTGTCCATGTGTTAAGCTTGAAATGTAGCCATAAAATGCGAGGGTGTGTGAAAATATGATAATAACCACGACCATAATCAAAATGGCTTAAATTATCTATTTTCTACAATAATTGTTTCTTCAACATCTTTGAATGGCGCTAGACTAACGGTGTATGAAGAGAGCATAAATTTGCCCGTTCGTTTATGTTTTCAAGGCACCATTTTCATTTTATGTTTCAAATTTTCACCAAATACGTCCTTGGCACCGCTAAATTGAAAAACACAAGATTTTTTTTTTGAAAATGAATTCAGCAACCATGAACAAATATTGAAAACGATAAATCAATTTATCATTTTCTGTGAAAACAAAAACGTGGCCTTCCTTCTTTCTTAGGGTCAGTTTGGCATTGCTATGTTGTGAAAGTAATCGCTGTTAGATTTGTTGTGAGAGAAATTAACTATGAGAGAAAGCAGTTTGGCGTTTGGTAAATTTTTTGTTAAAAGTGTTGTTAGTACCGATTCCCCCATAATAAAAAAATGATTCATTTATAATCATCAAACTCAGTGCCTCTTCCAAACTAATTCATGCATAATCAGAAAATGAAAGCACCTTATTAGTTGTTTTCCCTTATAAATTTCTCTCACAGCAATTTTTAACAATAAGTGATTTTCTCATAGTTTACCAAAAGGGCTAGGCTTTCCAATTTTTTAAAAAAATCACTTATCACCTCAAATAAGCAATCACTAATAAGGTGCTTTCGTTTTCTGTGAAAACAAAAACGTGGCTTTCCTTCTTTCTTAGGGCCAGTTTGGCATTGCTGTGTTGTGAAAGTAATCGCTGTTAGATTTGTTGTGAGAGAAATTAACTATGAGAGAAAGCAGTTTGGCGTTTGGTAAATTTTTTGTTAAAAGTGTTGTTAGTACTGATTCCCCCATAATAAAAAAATGATTCATTTATAATCATCAAACTCAGTGCCTCTTCCAAACTAATTCATGCATAATCAGAAAATGAAAGCACCTTATTAGTTGTTTTCCCTTATAAATTTCTCTCACAGCAATTTTTAACAATAAGTGATTTTCTCATAGTTTACCAAAAGGGCTAGGCTTCCCAATTTTTTTTAAAAATCACTTATCACCTCAAATAAGCAATCACTTGGCATGTAGCCCGACCATTCACACACAGCCCGACCATTTTCCAAACCTCTAGTAGTTGTGAATCCATCTGTCAAGTTTTGGACTCCAAAGTCCCGGGCGCCAATCTCCCAGCCATACTCAAGTGCAGCCTGGTTGCTCATATCTTCGAAAGGTGTCCGGGTTGTGTGAACTTTCACCACGCCCAAACGCTCTCACAGTTGATTTCTCTCACAACAAGTCTGACAATGATTATTTTCACAGCACAGTAATGTCAAACTGGCCCTTACTCTCATTCAACCACTTAGCCTGTAGCTTTTGTTTTTCTTCTCACCTATCTCATCTCGTCTCTGGGATATTGGCCCTCATTCTCCCCATAACAACCCACTGCTCATTTTTTTCAATTTAAAATTATTGAAGGAAAGCCCACAACCACCATGAAACGAGATCGCCTACCTTCATCCATTATTTTGGGTCTCTTTTTTTATATTATCATTTTCATATCTGCGCTTTAATGGAGGCAAAAAAGCAAGCAAGGCAGCATGTTTTTATTTTTATCCTTTATGTATGAGAGGATAAAGAAGTAATGACCTTATGTGAAAGATTTTCGTTTGTGCTTTGTTGTTAAGGAGAGGAAAGGAAGATAAAGATATCACTTTGTCTTTCTCTTTTGCTTTTCTGTTTGTACTTTTTAATACCCAAAAATAGCCCAATCAATGGAAGGTTTTCGACAGTGTGGAGACACGATGGAATACGTAATTGAAGTTTATCTTAATTTTCATATGTTTGTAGAAGACAAGTTTTCATTATTTTTGTTCTTAGAAAATGTTTTCTAGTTAGTTTGTCATACACATTCTCGAATTTTGAAAATACAAATTTGTTTTTTTGTTTTCATTTTCTTAAAATATTTTATGATAATATTTTCCAAAAACGTAACTAGACAACTCACCAAAACCCTGCTCCGGATGCAACTTCTCTTGATAATCCAATTGTTCCAACTTATCAACTCCATCGTAAGTTTGGATGACTGAATCTCGTCCTTTGGTAGCCCAAAAAGAAAAATAAACTGACTAAATATGTTCACAAAATGACATGTATAAGTATTTTGTATGTTGGAAAAAATACTAAAAAATTTCGGTGAAGTACCTAATTTGTTGTTAATATTTGATCAAATACACTTCATAATATGAAATATCAACGATGTGAAACGAATATTGTAGATTGGTATTAGTATCAACCAAAAATAACTGTCTTTAGTGGCCTCAAGTACATCACGTATACTACTTGTTTTGTACCATCTAGGCTCACTTCTTCCAACTAGCTATAGATCTAGCAAAATATAATGCTTCTTAAATCCTTGCAATTAGTAGTGCTGCTCTTCCTGGCTGTGTTGCTTGTAAGCACTTCTTCTCTTGGTGCTGATCACCACATATCACCACACGAGCCACTTCCCTTGGAAGCAGCAAACTCCTTTGAACAAGAGTCTCTGCCAGTGCCATTGGGTGGCAAACATCTCAAGGGACCAAAGAGCAAGCCACTGTCAAACGAAGGGTACAGGCGGCGGCGACCACCCCGATGCCCGATTGACCCTCCAGAACCAAAGCTCAACCCACCACCTCCACCACCAAACCTCATTAATCCGCCACCACCCCAAGACCTCTACCCACCACCACCGAGAAATCTTAACCCCCCACCTCCCCCAAGATAACGCCCGTTGCCACCAGCCTGCCGAATCCCATACCCCCGTTGTTCGCCACCACCATGGTGATGAGCCTGCATGCGGTAATGGATTCCAAAGGCTAATTTAAGCCACGCTCCAAAGCTTGTCCTTTCGACTAAGATCCTAGCTCACTAGCTATGTGTACAGCTGGCTGATAAAATAAGAGCTGTTCTTAAGCAATGCTCATGCTCCTTTGGATATTTGGGCCAGCTGGTTGCTCATTTCTCTGTTTAATTAGGTTTGTAAGTTCGCTCTTTTCGAATGAATAGAAAAAGAAAATTATCAGATTGGTATATTAGATCAACCAGAAATTAAAAAGTTGAGACAATTGCTTGTTAAATAATTATAAATAAAAAAACAATATAAGCAGCAGTTACATATTGCCAGTAAGTATCTCATAATCATGTTTGTGCTACCCAACTTCCTCAGGCTGCACCACCAGCCTATGCTAACGCTTGACGGACCTGTAGGCTGAAGGCCTTTTGATTAGGTGTGCCAGATTTTTTTGGTAAAACGTTAGCCCAGATTGAGTTCATGCTCTTCCTATTCCTAATAGCACTGCATTATCCAGCTCTAGTTCAACAAAATTCCGCTAGAAGAAAATTAATAATTTTTTTTTTTAACGGATTGATAGAACAAAGAAGAAGAATTTGAAAGCATTAATTTGATTACAATCCTTTTCAAAATCATATTCATTTGATAAAAATAATAATAAGTTAACTAAAATCGAACTTATTTGGGGCGAGCATGTACTCTTTGTGATATTTCACTTCTTCTTTTTTGGCTTATTTATTGATATGTTTCTATGCTTTACCGAAAATTTCAGTTTACCTCTTGACTTTTTAACTAAGTCAATATGCCCCTTTTGCTATTATTATGTGTCTCACGTTGCCCTATTCCGTCAACTTTCTCAATAAAAATGTTATCTTTGTTGACCTAACATGAACATTTTAATAATTTTAGCTATTAAAATAATTTTAAACATAAATTAAACACAAAAAACAGTTATAAATATTTTAAATTTCTTTTTAAAATTCAAACAACTTTCAGTTTTATGGATTAGTTAAAAATCAATAAATAAAAATAATAAAAAAACTTTATCACAACTTAGTTATAAAATAAATTAGTTAAAATTCAAACACCCTCCCCTGCCCCAGCCACCTCAACCACTATCCACCACCGTTCACCTCCATCTCTCTCTCTCTCTCTCTCTCTCTCTCTCTCTCTCTCTCTCTCTCTCTCTCTCTCTCTCTCTCTCTCTCTCTCTCTCTCTCTTCACCAACAAAACCCAACACTCTCACCCCAAACCCCGACCAGGTCCAGACTTGATATTCTCCAACTTCAAGCAATCATTTGCTTCCAAATGGTTGGGATATGGATGGAAGATGATGATGACGACGACGACGACAAGGGTGGATGTGGCTTGTAGGGCCGTGGGGGTGGGATTGGGTTGTAAAACTGCAATTCATCTCCCCAATTTCAAAAAGACTTATATGTGATGGAGATAACACTATTTTGCTATTTTCAGTCAATAACACAATTATAAGTAGAAAAGTTATCTTATGTGTTATTACATTATTAGCCGAGAATAGTAAAAAATGATATTCCCGTTGCATGAGAGTTTCACCTACTTCTTCCATGTCTTGAATTAGTAAGTTAAGGAAGGGAGAAAAGAGGGGCTATGGAGGTGAAAGGTGGTTGCGGCAGGCACTGGCGGACCTAGAAATTTTTTAATGGAGGTGCAATATTGACTAAGTATGAAAAATGATTTTTCGGAATAATCATTTTCTCAAGATAATTTTTGGCGGCTTTTATTCTTTACACATCAAATAAGAAAACTTGATTTTATGAGATTTTAGTATGAAGTATATATTGACTTAATGAGCCATCATTTTTAGCCTAAATCATATTTTGCACTAAAACCGATTTTTCATATTTTGATTTGGTGGGAATTTGATTTTCTAGTATTTTTATTTGAATCTAAATGGGAGGTACTTCCTTATTTACATTATAAACTTAAGTAAATGGAGTAATATATATAATAAAAAATAAAGTAAAAGGACAGAGACATTTACTTAAATGTTGAAAATGGAAATAAGGTAATCTGTACACCAGTTGAGTAAAGGGGCAATTTGAAGCACCTACAATGATTTTTCCGACGAAAAAAGCTGCAGTTGCACCTTCTTGCGCCTTAATGGATCCGCCACTGACCGCAGGGTGAGGAGGGGTTGTTGGGTTTTATTTTTTTCTATTTTTTTGTGTGGATGCTGGGTTTAATCATCGAGAATATCTTTTTAATTTAGGTAATTATCAAATTAATAATCATTTCCTTAACATTGGCCACAGATTGGCCTGTAAAAATCAGGCCCAAACACACTTTAGCCGTCTCATTCATCAATTGGAAATGGCAAGTGAACATGAGATTTCCACATTTTAATGGTTGAAGTGGAGGCACAAAATTCATCATTGCACTGTGGAACACGACTAGAATATTCGATCTCAGTTCTTTCTTTTTAATGCTTTATTTAAGTGAGAAATCTGAAATGAAATTACTGAGACATATAGATCTTCTTATCCCATTAAGGTCAATGTCATCGTGTCATTCAAATACTGCGGGAAACATAATTGTACTTATCATTGCGAGATGGGAGTAGTGGCAGATTCAGGAAATTTCATTCTAAGGGCCAACATGGAAAAAGATTAAAAAATTCCAATATTAAAAAATTTCAATACAAAATAGACCCATCGAAATGAAATAATAATATTCTAATTCATAGTTAATAAATAAAACCATACAAAATTCTCATGTTCATTATCAAAGAGAATTGCATCGACTTCAAAAAATAAACACATGCGGCAATAAACCAAAAATATCTCTAAGAATGTGATAATAAACCAAAAATTAGCACAATCATTTTCGCCTTCCAAGGCGTCTCGTCCTATTCGACATAAGAACTTGCATATATTAGTGTAATCCTGCTCACTTTAGGTCATTTAGGTCATTTTTGAGGTCCATCGTCGTTTTGATTTTGAGCTTAATATGCATGTCTGTTGGGCTTTAGCTCTCAAACTTTGACCCTTATGAGTAATGTCTTTGGGGGAACTTATTCAAGCAAAAATTTCTTCAATACGTAAGAGTTAGGTTATTATTATAAAACTCTTTGTGAATTAAACATCTAAGGCTTTAGATTGACCTTAGGTCCCTTCATGCATTCATATCAGACATGAAAAATTATTTTATATAAAAATATTGGCTAATTATAAAAAATAGTTTTACAGAATAATCATTTTCTCAAGATAATTTTTGGCGGCTTTTATTTCTTACACATTAAATAAGAAAACTTGATTTTATGGGATTTTAGTATGAAGTACATATTTATTTAATGAGCCATCAATTTTAGCATTTTTCATATTTTGATTTGGTGGGAATTTGATTTTCATAGTATTTTTATTTCAATCCAAATGGGGGTAACTTCCTTATTTACACTGTAAACTTAAGTAAGTGGAGTAATATAAAAATAAATGAAAGTAAATGGAGTATTTTATCAAGCAGTTTGTGGGCAATTTGCAGAGGTCAACATCTTCGCCTCCAATGGTGGATTCCGGGCTTGCAGTGGTCAATTGACCCATCTTGCCCCTATGTGGATCCGCCCTTATGAGCCACAAAAAAAGTCGGACTAACGCACTAAACATAATTGTGAGAATGTGAAGAAATGTTTTATATTGGAAAGTTAAGAAACATAACAAGCCTGATCGTTAGAGAAGGTGTACTAATTATCTTCATTTTGATGTTAGATCGCTATGTTATTGTATTGGCCCTTGATGGCTAGATTGTATTAGTCATTTATGACTAGTTTCTATTGACCCTTTATAATTAATGATTTTTTAATTAAATTACAAATGCAATCCCATAATTTTTATATATAACTACATGAGCTAGATGGTAAGAAATAGAATCACCACTTAATTTTTATATATAACTACATAAGCTACATAATTTTTATAACTAATGTCTTTATTTCATATTATTTAAAGGATGAGTATTAATTCGCATGTATGAAATGGGGCAAACTATAACTAACTTGTGGTTTAGTAATAGGTTATTTAGAATGTTGAAATAATTTTGAGCAATAGTTACTGATATTAGTTGTATACGATGAAGTGGCTAAAAAACACTATTAATGACTGATAGTTAACATCCCACAATTATTGGTGCCCGTTGTTTTATTAGATACTAATAATAACGTCTTTAGCCATCTCATTATGTTCAACTAATGTTAGCGAGTATTGCTCAAAATTGTTGTAGAGTCCTAAGAGCAACTCCAGCGGCAAGCCCAGCCAAAGACTGGGGGGAGAAAAAAAAAACCCCCAATTCCAGCGAGGAGCTCAAGCCCGGGTTGGGAGTGGGACCCACGAAGTCGGGCTGGCCCTCAGGCCAGTTCAGCCCGAGCTCAAGCTCGAGGGCTGGGCTGATGTCATTGCTAACGCCAGGCTGGCGTCAGCCCACTCATTTTTTTTTCTGTTACCATGTGGCGTCGTCTAGGCTCTCCGATCGAATTTTTTCCTCCAATCCAACGGCAGTCAATTTTTTTGCAATAAAATACTGAAATTCGGAAAATTTTTAAAAAAATACCCCAAAATTAATGAATTTTTTTCTATAAATACTAGTCAATTTTTTTTTTTAAAATTTATCTGAAATTTGAAATTGAAAATTTTATCCGATTATGAGATATGAATAGTATTGACACGTAGGAACCCGAAAATCTTATCCTAAAATATTATCCAAATTAATTATTGAGGTAAAAAAATTTGTGAAAAAAACAAAAAAAATGAATAGTAATTGCCCTTTGCCATGGCAACGGGTGGAAACACAAAATACTATTTGCAAGGGCAACCACTATTCACATGAATAGTGGCTGCCCTAGCTCTCCCCTTGCCATGGCTAATGGCAAATGGGTGGAGTTGCTCTAACAAGGCGGGTCCTGAATCTTTCAGGGCACTGGGCAAATGTAAAAAATTAGGGCCTATATATATAATTTGTTTTTTTTAAACTTAGTAATGGACTCACTCTCATTTTTCAACCAAGATCTAACCTATCTAAATTAACTAAAAATTTAACATTCAAGACAAATAAATTATATCAATCGAAACTTGAACATGATTTTTTTGTTCAGATTCATTGACTAAATCATTATCAATTCCTACAAATTCTTCAACATGATTTTGCTGTTCAGATTCATTGACTAAATCTTCAGTTGAGTTATCAAGTGAACTATTTGTTTTGTTAAGAAATTTTTTATCTAGAGCTCCATTTGAGATTGAGTTCATTTTTCTCTCTTTTTTTTTTTTTCTCTCTCTCTCTTTTTCTTTTTCGTTTTTGACTTCTAGATGGTTGTTTCTTAGGGAACATTGTTACTTGGAAACAGAAATAATACAAGAAAAGCCAATACAATTTTAATACTTCAAAGAATAAACAAAGAACAACATAACCTAGAATTTGAGAAACCACTCCACAGCAACAAACTTGATAATTCAAAATTTGCAATCAATTAGAGCTTAGAGGAATTCATGCAAAAAGAATGTGTAACTCATGAATCTACAAACAAACAAACAAACAAACAAAAATCATATTTTCCTTTTCATTTGATATCAAATCAAGAAAAATTACCTTCAATTGATTTCTATAATGGCCAATTTTGCACTATACAAAAGGCCACACTTTGGATCTTGGAATATCCCCAAAGTACCAACAAAAAATTATTTAGGGATTTACAACTCTGGAACTAGTAAGAGAGGCTTAGATGAGATGAGATGAGAAAAAGAAGAGGAAAAAGAAGAATAAGAAGAAAAATTTAGAATAGATAACATTAACCTGGAGGTGTGGAACGGTTAGCACAAAAGAGTTCTTCTTGAGGAGCGGAAGAGATGAACGCCATTTTTTTTTCTCAAAAATATTAAATCAATTTATAATAATATAATATAGCACTTATAAATAAATAAAAATTTGGGCCCCCTTGAATAATGGGCCTAGGGAAGTCGCACTGACTACTCCTATTCAGAGCCGGGCCTAAATATCTATGCCTGAAAAAACAAGAATAATTAAATAAATGCTTAATTGCTACATTGTACCCTGAAACATTAGTCAAATCCTACTTTACCCTCTTAAAGTTAAAGTGACCCATTTTGGTCCCTTGACTAGGGTTTCATGTGTCACTTAACCACTTTTCATCAACTTCATCCCAAGCACCGTTGAAATGATGACGTGGTAGGGGTATATTGGTCAATTCATCTGAGTTGGCATATTTCCCACCAATCTGAGTTGGTGGCGTGGGTTTGTGGACTTCACCTCGAACAAAAGTCGTTTTGACTGCTGATGTGGCGGTGTGGACCCCACTTGGAACAAAAGATCCCCAAGAGCTCACGTTATTAAACCCCAATTGAGCTTGCTGGTGCGGATAAAAAAAACCCTCAATTTCACTTCCTCCCCATAGAAGACGATAGAACTCTAGAAATCAGAGGTTGGGTTTCCACGAAAATTTAAGATGAAGCCTGAAATAATTGAAGGAGGGGAATAGCTGGATGTGCAGCACATTTGCTTTCGTGGGAAGATAGCTCGCTTACAAAACCCACTTCAGGGGTAAGTTTTGTTGTTCAAAGTCTCTAAATTTTGTTCTAATTTTTCTTAATTACTATTAATGGTTGATGCATAGGAGGAAAAAAGGATGTGGTTTTTTTTGTTTGGGTGGATGTTGAATTTCTACCTAAAGAGAAAGCTCTGGTGGCTTGGCTACTTAGAAGATTAAAGGAACTGGAAAAGGATGTTAGGCGTCGTCAATCAAGAGAAAGATAGTTAATGGGTTGCTTTCTTCTTTCATGGTGTAGGGGTTTTTTCTTTCTAGCAGTTGAAAATGGGCCTGAACTGTTGTAAATAGCGAATGAATGAAGTTACCTCTGTGCTTGAGTTCAAGAATCAGGCCCCAAGAGTGATTCGAAAAGTTTGTGGAGCCTTAAGAAGCACTTTGGTTCCTTTCACCATCGAGACAGACAACTATTACAAATCAATATTATGGCTTGCCTTGAGAAGCTTATGGCATGAGAGCTAAGCTTCCATAAGTTTAGCAATAGAGAGAGAGAAAGCTTGGATTTCTTATAGGAACCAGGGTTCAGAGCAAGAGGAAAGGGAAATTTGAGAATATTTTGATGAGGGAAAAGAGGGAAAGATGAGGATAAAAGGATGGGTGACTTAAGTAGATCTTCCAGCAGCTTGATGATTGCTTCATCGTGCTCTGGATGGTTGTTTTGCTGGATATGAGGTGCCCCTTTTTATAGGCACTAGAAGCCCCTTCTGGTTCAGGAACCCTAGCTAACTTTCCCCAAATTTTGCCAAGTCTTCTCCTCAATTTCCCTTTACTTCCTTTGATTCAATCCTTTTTGGTGAAAATTCCTTAATCCAAGCATATTAGGGCAGAGCATTTTGGGGCTCCATGGTTTTCCTGCAGCTGACTTCTTCCATCATGGGTGAGGCACCTCTTACTTTTCATTCTGGTTTTTCTACCAAAGTTTGTAGAGGAAAGAATGGGTAAGGGTGCTGGTCTAAAAGGTGTCTCATTTCCAGTAGCCATGCACATGGATTTCACTTGGTTTTAACGATGGCTTAATTTTGATTTGGTTTTAATAGGGTGCTGGGATTTTTTCTAAGGTGCTAGGCTATTTATTCTCTCTTATCCTTACCCATATATTTGGGCTGAAGAAATGGGCCTGAGTTTGGTGCTCCCAAACAGCCTAAAACTTCCATTTCTTGGACCATCAATAAGCCTCATGAACACTCGTAACCATCCATACCACAACCTACTCAATAAGCCCCAGGCATTTGCGTGGCTTGGACCTACTTAAGCTTGTAGCGTGGCTTGGTACTAAAATAAAGGTTTTCTTCGCTTGACATTGTGTGTCGTGTGGTGTGTTTGTGCTCAGGCTCTGCCTTATTGTAACGGGCTATGGACGGGACATTGAGCGCGGGTTCATGGAACCATTACATTTTACAGGCTCATTGCAACCTCTTTGCGTGGCGGGTTGCTTATTGGCTTGGTGTGGCATGCATACCATAACTTGTGCAAGAGCATATGACAAATTCTTCCATAACCCCCGTCGGGTTTCTTTCTCGATTGAGTGTTGTATTGGGTTAGAAATATATTTGGGCCCAGCCTTGGATTTTTTGGGCCTCAACACACGAGGTTTAGTAATTATGTTGTTTTGGCAGTTTCTGCAAAAGTTGTGACATAATTAAGCCATTAGAGGTTGGCGATGGATGAAATATGGTGATTTTGGAAGTCTGTATTTTGCATGAGTATATCTTGTACGGTTCGGGGGGTAATCGGCGTACTCCGATCAGTGGGGGAGAATCTTTGGCTCTATCGGTGATGATGGATGAATTAGGGTGATGTGGATGTATTTTGCAACTATTTGTAACAAATCATGTATTGGTACTTATCTATTGAACAAAATGTGGGAGGCAGTTTTATAATTGGCATTATTCTAGTACTTATGTAATGAATATCAAAAGAATTACCAAAACAATAGTACCTCCAACACTTCTTAACAGTTACCAAAACAATAATTATGAACATAACAATTCCTCACAAATATCAAAACACAATTTATAACATTACTTTCAATCTGGAAAACATTGATGAAAATCAATACTAGTACTTGATATATGTTACGAGCTATCTAACAAGGTTTGTCCTAAATAGTTGGACTTGCAATATATCAATTTAAGCATCATCCAGCACTTGCACATCATCAAAATATAATACATGAAAAGCTCGTCTAAAGAGTCAATTCAGCCAAATCACAAGACGTGCACATCATCAAATTAACAGTTTAATAAGAGGCATTTTAACAAAACACGCAACACTTGCACATCATCAAAATCTCCAAGGCTGATAACTATCTAACAACTCCTTCTTATTGGTAAATTTATTCCTTTTGGCAGGAGATTTGAACATTTTTTTTTTGTACCAGTGCCAAAAGGCTGTAATGAGCTTGCAGTTGGTTGAGATCCATGCATACTTTGAGAACTTGGACAAGCTTGCACAGATTGACTCCCTTGCACATATTGACTTCCAATGGAAGTTTGAGATCCTTGCACAGTTTGAGAAGCATCCTTCTTATTGGTAAATTTATTCCTCTTTGCAGGAGACTTGAATTTTTTTTTTTTTTGTTTTGTACTAGTGCCAATAAGTTGTGACAAGCTTGCAATTGGTTGAGATTCATGCACAGTTTGAGAAGCTTGGACAGTTTGAGAAAAATGGGCAGTTTGAGAAGCTTGGGCAGCTTGAGAACATTGGCCAGTTTGAGAACATTGGCTAGTTTCCAACCTTCTTTCGACCTAAAAATTGAAGCACAATGCAATTTATATCAACTACATAAAATATCTATTCCTCTAAACACTGTTTACAGGTTACTTGTCTCTTGATTGTCTTCTAACCCTCTTGGTTGATGTGGTGACAATTATTTTCTTCACCCTTGGTTTAGATGGGACCTGACATAAGAAGAGAATAACATAAAATAAATATTAAAGATCCAAAACAATTATAATTACAATGTAAGAGAATAGCCAAATCTGACTGAAACTGTCTTTCTTTGCCTTAGGGTAGCTCCTCCTATTATGGCCTCCATATCTACAAACTGAACACTCAGCGGTTTCCAAGTTCTACCTTTGTAGCTTGGTGGCTTTCGGATTAAAGGTTTGTGGTGGTTCACCTACTAATCTCATCCTCTTTTTCCTTGGTCTCCTAGGTTTCTTGTGATACAGTGGTGGCAGCAAAAGAGGCCTATGACACTAAAGCCACAAGTCTTCGCTTGTCATTAGGTGCACCATTGGACTATAAACTCTCATAAATGCTTCCTTCTTGTAACAATCATCAACATAAGCAATATGATCCCCACTTAATTGTCAAATGGCAACATAAGCATGCTTGCATGAGATCCTAATGATATCCCATCTCCTATATGAACAAATGTTCCTTGCCAAATCAACCTCATCCTAACTTCCATCATGGTTTTTCACTTCATATAATTCTGCCCAACAAGCTTTGGAATACACCAACTTGCTTCTCTCTTCATCTTCTCAAAAATGCTAAAAATCCTTGGACCTATGTCATGTTTCCATCTCTCAGAAGATGCTCTTCTAGTTTCCACCATCAACATAATATAGTATCTAATCCTCTCAAGCATGGTTAAAATGGGTTTGTCTCTGGTTTTTAGAAGGGCACCATTTAAAGTCTCACACGTATTATTCAAAAGGATGTCACACTTAGAATGAGTTTTAAAGTGAGCTCTACACCATTGTGATAGATCTAAGGCCACCACCCAATCAAATGCAGCTTAGCTCAACTTTCTCATTTTTTTTAATCTCAGCATCCCACCATGGGATGGTTGTGCTCCTTGCAATTTTTTCCATTTGCAATTTCAACACCAATCCTCTATGACCAGCAAGCATAAAATTTGCTTCTAAGTGTTTAGGCAGTGTATGTGCTCAACATTTGGAAAATGATCATCTACTACATCAATCAAACCTTTTTGCCTGTCTGTGATAAAGACATAGGAGTTGCTGTTTTTCATTCCAAGGTCTTCTGCCAACAATTGACAAAACGAAGACCATGTTTCATAATTCTCCACCTCAACCACTGCATATGCAATATGATACATGTCGTCGTTGGGATTCATAGCAACAACAAATAGTAATTGTCCAGGGTGATGACCTTTGATGTGACAAGCATCAAATCCTATCACTAGCCTACATCCTTGCAAAAAATTGTGTTTAACTACAACCAAGAAAATGTAAATCCTCTAAAACCTTGGTCTTTCACCTTCCAGCTCACATTTGATAATTACTGTGCTCCCCACATTTGTCCTTCTTAGTTCAGCAACATAATCCCACAATAACTCATACTGTTTTTGATAAGTCCCCTCACTTATGGCTGTTGCCTTGTGCCTTGCCATATAAATATGGGATTTGGAAGCTATCACACTGAGATCTTCTTGTACCTGTTGTTTAAAAGATCCCATATCCCAATTATGAATTCTAGATAGTTGAGTAGCATATCTCTGAGCTAACCATGTTGAGTTAGCATGAAAGTTTTGCTCAACTGTCCCACAATCATGCTCATCAACAAACTTCTTCACTTGAACTCATTCATTGTTGAAGCAAAACAAACCCATCAAGAATTCCCTTCACACACTGCCCTTACCTTATTACGATAATTTCATTTGAATTTAATTAACCTCCTGTTTATAATTGAATAGTTTCTAATTGCTTTCCTAAATAGGCCAGTGGTTGCAAATCTTAAACCCACATCAGCAGTCAAAACGACTTTTGTTCGAGGTGGAGTCCACAAATCCATGTCACCAACTCAGATTGGTGAGAAATATGCAAGCTGAGATGGATTGACCAATATACCCATGCCACGTCAACATTTTAATGGAGTTTGGGATGAAGTTGACGAAAAGTGGTTAAGTGACACATAAAACCCTGGTCAAGGGGGCAAAGTGGGTTACTTTAACTTTAAAGGGGTAGAGTGAGATTTGACTAATATTTTAGGTGCTCACCACTTTAACTCAAGGTGTACCCTCACTACTATTTTAAAAGAGTGTTGCTATTTCCACCAACTTGTCTTATTTTTCCACCTACCTTATTTTCAAAATTTTAAAGATAAATTTACTTCTTTATAAAATGACTTATAAGGACTTAGGGAAAAAAAAAAAACATTAAAACCAATTTAAAAAAAATGAGAAAAGGAGAATAAAAAAAAATAAAAAGATTAACCCCACCTCACCCCATCATCTTTCGCTTCGCCTCCACCAACGCACCCCTCATTCTTCTCTATTGTCCCTCTTTGTTTCTTTAACAGTCACCACCCCACAATCAAAAGATCCCAAGCAGATCCCCCCCCTAAATTTTCAGTATTAATAATATGAAAGGACCTTTAACTGAGATTTGAATCAGCCAACAATTCTAGGCTCTCAAAGTATGCACCTCACAATAGAGAGAGAGAGAGAGAGAGAGAGAGAGAGAGAGAGAGAGAGAGAGAGAGAGAGCAACATCTGGGTTGAGTTCTGTGACTAGGGTGCTGGGCTGTGGGAGGTGAATTTGATGGTTGGGGTGTGTTGAAATTGGTGGGGAGGGGATCGGGTAAAACAGAGAGAAAGTGTCTGTCTTTTTAGTATTTTATATTGTTTATTAATTAATTAATTAATAATATATTATTATTTATTTGGTGGGTGGGAAGATAATGCGTATTTTAGGAATAATGGTGGGTGGAAAGATAAAATTGTGTTTTTTAAAAATTATATAGTGGTAGGAAAATAAGATGGGTGGGGAAATAAGACATGGGAGTGGAAATAGCAGCACTCTTTTAAGGCTTGTTTGGTACACAAGACTGTCTTGGCATGAACTATGCTTAGGGACTGGCTTGGCTTGGCTTGGCTTGGTCTAAGTTGGATAACACTTATCCTGCGTTTGGTGTATGCTTGGACTAGGACTAGAATTTTTTTTATTTTTTCAAAAATATCTATATATATGCATATATGTATTTTATAATATATATGTATATATACATACATATAATATATATATATGTGTGTATATACATGTATATAAGTATATTATAATAATATTATATATTTTAAATAATATAAACGTACATACATATATATAAGTTATATAGGTGTATATATATATGTATATTATAATATACATGGGTATAATACATATACATATATTTATATATATGTATGTATATTATAATATATAATATATATGGGTATGTTATAATAATAATAATAATAATAATATACATGTATATACGTGTATATATGTATATTATATATGTATGTATATATACATATACATTATATATTATAAAATACATATGTATATATAATATATGTATAATATATGTATATATATTATATATTATAATATACATATATATATGTATATACATGTATATAATATATGTGTATATAGGTGTATCTATATATTATAATATATACATGGGTATAATACATATAGATATATATATATATATGTATATGTATATTATAATAGATAATATATATGGGTATGTTATAATAATAATATACATATATATACGTGTATATATGTATATTATAATATATATATATACATATAGTATAAATATATAATTTATATGTGTATATACGTGTGTATATGTATAGTATAATACATACATGGGTATAATATATATACACATATATGTATATATATATTACATATATACATGTATGCTATTATTATAATATTAATATGTATGTGTATATGGGTATATTATAATAATAATATACGTGTATATATCTATATGTATTTATATATTATATATGTATATATGTATATATGTGTTTATATATATATGTATATACGTGTATATATGTACATTAATATATAATATAATATATATTACGTATATACATGTATACATATATGCTATTATTATAATATTAATATGTATGTGTATATGAGTATATTATAATAATAATATATGTGTATATATCTATATGTATTTATACATAGAGCTTCCATTGAGGGATCCCTCAAATAAGTTATTTGAGGGACACCCCTTGTAAGCCCCACTCCGGATTGTATTTCACTAATCCAAATCGTCTATTTTGTAGATACTCATTCAAAAATCATCTCTACAAAAAACACTTGAATCCAATATCATTTGACCACTCAATTAAGTTATTGAAATTTTAGCATTTTCTTGAAGCACCGTGTTCATTGATTTTGTAGGACACAATTGGATGTCGAAACGGTTTCCGATTTGTCTAATTTTTTGTAAGGATGATTTATGAATGAAGACCTAAAAAATAGATGGTTTGGATCATTGGGAAAAAAATTGTAGAATACCATAAAGGGCGTCTCTCAAATAAAATTATTTGAGGGATCCCTCAATAGAAGGGGACTGTGTATTTATATATATATATTATGTATGTATATATGTGTTTATATATATATATACACATGTACAGAGAGCTTCCATTGAGGGATCCCTCAAATAAGCTTATTTGAGGGACACCTCTTGTAGGCCCCACTCCGGATTGTATTTCACTAATCCAAACAGTCTATTTTGTAGATACTCATTCAAAGATCATCTCTACAAAAAATCACTTGAATCCGATATCATGTGACCACTCAATTGAGTTATTGAAATTTTAGTACTTTTCTTAAAGCACCGTGTTCATTGATTTTGTAAGACACAATTGGATGTCGAAACGGTTTCCGATTTGTCTAATTTTTTGTAAGGATGATCTATGAATGAATACCTAAAAAATAGATGGTTTGGATTATTGGGAAAAGAATTGTAGGGTACTCTAAAAGGCGTCCCTCAAATAAAATTATTTGAGGGATCCCTCAATAGAAGGGGACTGTACACATGTATATGTGTATCTATATATATAAAGCAAAAGGCAGAGAATGGTGAAACATTCAAAATACCAGAAAATGCCCTTGGTTAATGCAAACATTAAGAATTGAAATTATTAATTAAATGAGGATAATATGATAAATTCACAATTTTTCGTATTAAAAAAATTAAAATTAAAAGAAAATTCAGATAATGAGTCCTATTTTTATGGAACACAAATATTCATTATCTTTTTTAATTCTAAAATAAATTTAAATTTTTTTTAAAAAAAACCTCTCGCATGCGCGGAAGCGCGTGCAGAGAGGCTAGTGTAATAATAATGTATATATGTATATACGTGTATATATGTACATTATAGAATATGTGTATGTAATAATAATAATAATAATAATAATAATAGTAATATATGTTATTAGTATTACAATATAATATATGCATCTTATACATTGGTAAACATAGGACTAGCTAATCCTCCCTTTCTACATGGGCTTCGTAGTCCCCTCCTAATGAGGTGTTTTTGGTGGGCCCGGTATTAGCAATCACATCTAAGACTAGAATTAAATGAAACAAACATGGTACTAAATTTAGTCCAAGCCAGTTCAAGCTAATCCAAACCAAGCCTGAGACCCCTTAAAATCTTTACACATGCCCATGTGTATAATAAATTATTTTTAAATCTTTTAAGTACTTAAAATCATACAATATTATAAAAAAAAATATTTATTATTAAAAAAACACTTTCTCCTCTCTCCCCTTCCCCCTTCCCATTCCTGACCCACACACAACCCCAGACACCCAATTCTCTACAACTACCACCCACCCAACACACATACACATAATAGTGTCCTTGAATTGAAATTAATTAGTTACATTTGAGACTCTTGAAAATAAGATTTCAACGAAAGCATCCAAAACCTTTTTTTTTTTTTTTTTTTAATTTTTAAAAAAACGTTTCAATGAAAGTAAGTTTTGGAAAAAATCCTAACTTCTTGTGAGAAATGAGAAAGGGAGGTATGTTTCAAGATCCCCTGCAGTGATAAGAGGAGAGCTTACGAATTCCAAGCCCGGCTCAAATCTAAATGAGATTTCATATCCGAAGCCGAAAAAGCAACGAATAGAGACAAACATGAAGTCACCACGTTTGACTGCAGTGCTAAGGTTAGGAAATCTGGGCACAAAGATATCACATATTACTTGTTGCATAAGAGCCACAACGACGGCGAAAACACCGAGAAATGGTGGCTGGGTTTGATGAAGGGGTATACTAGGTTGGGTTGGGTTGGGTTGGATTGGATTGGGTCAGGAAGAGGGAGAGAGAATGAGAGAGTTTTTTAATGTTATTTTATTTTATTTTATGGTTTTAAATAATTTTTTAAAAGACTTATAAGTATATTATTAATTGTGGTTTACACATGTACATGTGTCAAGTTTTTAAAATGATGATAAGAATATACCTTGAGTTAAAATAGTGAACAAAAATGCTCACAATGTTTCAAGATATACTGTAGCAATTAAACCTTTAAAAAATAAGTGGGAGAGAGAAAAGAGGTATGATGAACTTACCGCCGTGTGTGTGCGTGTGAAATTGGTGTGCTGCCGCATAAGTGCTCACTGACCCAGTTTCGTAGTTGTTTTCTCGAAATTGGTGGCCTTCTGCATCATCTTTCTGGTTTGTTAGGGGTCCATATTCCGCACTCACAAACCCACTTTTCCCCTCTCATTCATTCCCTACTCTCCACTTTCTTCTCCAAAGAAACAAAGATTTCAAGGAATATATTCTTTGCTTTTTATTTCAGTGTGCACCATTCGTTTTTCTAAAGCTCAAGAAGGAACCCAAATCCCCTCCCTATCCATTTTGATTTAAAGCTCACAGTCCCTCTAACTTTTCTGTTTTTTCCTCTAAAGAATGAAAGTCTTTGGGGCTCTAGAAGGCCAGAGCACTGCTCTTTATTCTTATACTTGGGCTTTGCTTTTCGGGTTTGCTTTGTTCTCTGCTTGTTGAAAGATTTCATTTTTGTTAGGGGCGAGATGGAACCTGGTGTTCTTGATAGTATAATTAATAGGCTTCTTGAAGTTAGAGGGAGACCAGGTAAACAAGTGCAGCTCCAGGAGGCTGAGATAAGGCAACTTTGTTTTGTATCCAAGGATATTTTCTTGAGGCAGCCTAATCTTTTGGAGCTTGATGCTCCTATCAAGATTTGTGGTATTTTTACATGAATCCCATATTCTCCTTTGTCTTATATTATTTCTAATTTGCTTTTTGTTTGATGGGTTGATAAATTTTGAGTTTGAATATGAAAACTCTGTTCTGGGTATAAATAAATAGTATTCTGCTTGTGCTGGGTATGGATAATTTTTATTGGCTTGAAATGGGTTATGATCAAATCTGAAGATTAATAAGTTGTGTTCCATTCCATCATAAAGTGATCAACAATCTTGCTAAAATGTGTCATCTTTATGCTCAATTCTCGACTAAAGGGAAGAATCACATGGCTGCGAAGATCTTTGAAAACTCTGAAAACTTAGGATTCATATTGGATTCGAGATGTATGGACACTCGTAAATGCCTAGTGGTATCTTTTGATAATGCTCTATTGTTCGTCTTCTGTGTATTTTTCTTTCCTGTAAAACCTTCTCTTCTGTCTACTTTATTACTATTTGACTTTCAATTTGTTTAAGCACTATACAACGTTGAGCTATGGAAAGGTTGAGGCCTTGAGTGCTTGGGAATATTTGCTGGCCAATTACCACTACTAACCACAACCCTATAATTCTTTTTGTGTTCCCTAGTTGGCACCACTTCAGTTTTTGAAGTGTAGGGATATTCTTCTCCCTGGAGAGCAGAGGTCTATATGTATGTTATGTCAACACCACTAGAAACTCCACAAAACAAACCCCCCTCCCCCAAACTGTAGTGTAATTTTTGAAATCCTCCAGTGTAGGGTTGTTATATCTTGTGCAGCTGAAATCGTGCATGGGATGAGTCCTTGATAATTTCAGTCGTAATCTGTTTATCTATCTGTAATTACATCTTTCTATATTATTAAAACAGCAATTCTTATTATCTGTCTTCACGTGAGTTTCTTAATGTCACCCAGGTGATGTCCATGGTCAGTATTCAGATCTTCTGAGGCTTTTTGAGTTTGGCGGATTACCTTCTCACTCCAACTACTTGTTCTTGGGGGATTATGTTGATCGTGGGAAGCAAAGCCTTGAAACCATATGCCTTCTCCTTGCATATAAAATAAAGTATCCAGAGAATTTTTTCCTTCTGAGGGGCAACCATGAATGTGCTTCAATAAACCGAATATATGGGTTTTTTGATGAGTGTAAACGAAGATTTAATGTCAGACTCTGGAAAGTATTTACAGAATGTTTCAACTGCCTTCCTGTGGCAGCTCTCATTGATGAGAAAATTCTCTGCATGCATGGCGGACTATCTCCTGAGTTAAACAATTTAA
This sequence comes from Prunus persica, assembly GCF_000346465.2. NCBI lineage: Eukaryota > Viridiplantae > Streptophyta > Magnoliopsida > Rosales > Rosaceae > Prunus > Prunus persica. Next base: position 2,715,826 of record NC_034009.1, read on the forward strand.
ATCAGATTAAGAGTTTACAGCGACCTACTGATGTCCCAGACAGTGGTTTGCTATGTGATCTCCTGTGGTCTGATCCTAGCAAAGACATTCAAGGTTGGGGACCAAATGAGCGGGGAGTTTCCTTTACCTTTGGTGCTGATAGGGTGACCGAGTTTCTTCGGAAGCATGATCTAGATTTAATTTGCCGAGCTCACCAGGTCTTATATATCTTTTAATTTGAGAATTTGCCAAAATCACACAACCTAGAGTGTCTTCCACTGACTGGATATCATTTAATTTTCAGGTTGTCGAAGATGGATATGAGTTCTTTGCCAACAGACAACTTGTGACAATATTTTCAGCACCTAATTACTGTGGTGAGTTTGACAATGCTGGGGCAATGATGAGCGTGGATGAGTCTCTTATGTGCTCTTTCCAGATATTGAAACCTGCTGAAAAGAAGTCAAAGTTTGGCTTTGGGAGTAGAGCTTCAGCTAAGCCGGGTACTCCAATGAAAGTCAAGGTATGTTCATCTGTCTCACCCAATTTATGAATCTTTGGTTGAGCGTATAATGAGGGCAACATATGTTTACTTGTTTGCCACTGATACAAGAGGAATAGCTAATTATATAGAAATATTTTCCAACTATCATCCATGCTGATTTGAGCACAGAAAAGCACTGTACATCCATAGATGAATGCATCATTCAGTAAACTGTGTTATGGTACCTTGGACCTGTTGCTTCGGCTTGCCAAAGAGACCCCGGGGCAATTAAGCAAAATAATTTTAATGGGTTGTAAAGAAAAACGGTTTCTAAGGCATGGGTACCGATGTGATATCACATCTTGAGTTGCAATTGTAGGTTTGTTCTGTTGAGTCATGTTGTTGTAGAAACATTTCAATTTATGGTCTATGTTACAGGGCATAGGATCTTGCTGTTCTCAGTGGTTCGAGTGTGTACTGGAATTTATATTTATGCTTTCATGAACCTTCACTTTATAATTGACACTTGCATGCCTTGTTAAAATGTGTTTTTTTCTTTTTCTTCCAGTCGTTTCTTGGTGCAGTGGCGTAAGGTATTGTGATATGAGATCCTGAAGAAAATATCTGGTCCTAGGTTGGACAGAGGTAATAAGGTTGCAATTTTAGAAGTCCTGATTGCTTTCAACACAAGGGACAAACACAATTTAGCAAATTCCTTCAGCTAGGAAGAGTGCAGAAGATCTTCCGTGGAGAATCTGCCATCATATGAAGTGAGACTGTAAAACATTCCATGTAAGAGTGGGGAAAGTTGGAAAAAGAGTTCGGTTGAATCATTTCTTTCTTTTTTTGGTTATTTGGGTCTTGCATTTCAATATTAAATAATAACAGTTTACAGTTGTAAGACTCACTGTCAGTATTCTCCTCTTTGTTCAATCTGTCTGTTAAGCATAGAACGAAAATAAAGTTGAAAGGAAATTTGGGATTGAATTGTTTGTTGTGTATTTTGAAGATATAAAAGTCCTACATTGAAAACTTAACTAAATAAATTACAATTTATAATAAATAGTTCCACTCTTAATAATACCGAAATCTTTTGTGATCAAATTTCACATCTATCAGATTTTATAGATTGTTAAGTTGGAAATAGTATCGGTATTAATTGTCAAGCGCGAAAGTGCGTGCAAAGAGGCTAATCATATATTAAAAAAAATAACCCTACCAAATCAGATGCGAAATACGTCGAATATCATAAAGTTGTTGATAAAAACAATAAAATGATAGAGCTGATTGAGTTGGCCGACTTAGTGGGGCCGGCCCAATGCCCATACACCCTTGAGCAAGAGGAATAATGGGGCTACTTGGGCTTCCCTTGGCTTTTACTCGGTCACATCTTAAGGAAGGTAACAAAGAACAATGAACTGACTAGCCTAAGCAGGAAGACTGAGAAGACCTTGTATATCACATAAATAATATTATTTTGCTATTTTAAACTAATCACGTTCTGTTACGTTGATAACACTATTTTCTCATAAGGTTTTTTGTCCAAATTTTCCTTTTGATCCATCCATCCATCCATCCATCCTAATCTACACGACTTATACTTTGAACCGCGTACCTCAGAAAGTTATGATCAAAGTCTTGTGATAAAGACTCCATTGATTCCTTGATGGACCACTTTCATTTCAAATTGTATTCGGCCTTTCATTCTGGAAGAAAAAAATGAATTATTCCGATGGGGATTCTTTAATGGTATGTGATGCCTTTTTGACTTAATGTAGTAGATCAAGTTGACTTGGCCAAACCCCATATTGGCTTTGCCCTCTTCCTCATGCATTGCTTTTGGCTTTCATGTTCTGTCCCAAATTAGGTGAGTGCTCCTCTAGATGCTTTCTTTTCAGCAACCAAGGGTGGAACTACACCATGAATAGGTGGGCTATAGCGTAGTGCAATGTTTGGGAAAAATAAAATTTAGTACTAACTTTAAGACATTACACCTCAAATCACAAAAATTAATCTAGCCCGCTCAAGCAAAAATTAGTCTATCTTATCCAAGCAGATCTCCAGTTAGCCATATATATTTCAGAGATTTCAAACTTTTTCTCTTATGAATGAAATTTTATTTAAATCTTATCTATATAAGAAATGATAGCTCACCCTTATAAAAATTTATGATTCCTCCCTTATCAACGACATCAAACTTACTCAAGTTATTGTCAGGCGATTTGATTAAGTGAACGATTCTCACGTTAACCTAGCACTACATTGTGGAATTGGAATTGAAATTGGACCTAAACGATTTGGATTTTAAGTCAACAATTCAAGCTCTCTAGATTTCTTTGTTGGGTTTGGGATTGTTGTGGGAACTTTTTTGTGCTGTGCTCGAATCTTATCTATAGCTATATCGCATACTGGATGTCTTTTTGGATTGTGGTGCATTGTGACACTGCTTGACTAATTAATATGCTTTTTGTACAAAAGATTAACAACCTATTATCCCAATTTTTAGTAAGATAAAATTATAGGAAAGGAATTGGATATGAGGAAATTTGATTCCTGAGACATGGTGTAAAACGTTGGAATTAAGGAAAAAAAAAGAGTAAACAAAACAGATTTCTTTTTTCTGTTGGTACAAGTGAAATTGGAGGAGGGAGAAATAGAATATAGGACCTCATATGCAAGAGTAAGTACTCTTATTCTTAACCCACCTAATTATTTGATATTGTAAAGCTCTTAGATACTGCGTTCAATCCACATTGTCTTTGGGAGCAAATATTTTCGTCTCCAATCACGGCACGCCAGTTTATCTGGCCAATTAATTAATAGGGATAAATATCTTAATTAATATGATATTATCTTTATTTAATAAGATAATATCATTAATTCAGATATTATCCTAATAAAGAGAAGATAATATTGTTAATTCAGATCTTATCATAATAAAGAGATCAATAAAGATATATAATCAAGTCTGACTCGATCCCTACGAACTTGGGTAGAGAATAAACTCAGCATATTCTCTACAAAACCCTAGCCCCGAGGCTCCTATAAATACACGACCTCATTTATCATTCAATCTACATCTAAACTTACTCCTAATACCCGAGAAAAATACCCGAAGCTCTCTCTCCACTCTCCACATTTTCTTCACACGGCTCCGGCCACCACACATGGATTGGCCGCCCGATTCACACACTGCTCGGCCGCTCGGTTCACACACGGCTCATTCATCATATCTAAATTTACATCGGAGGGACGTTGGCCAACACTTGAGTGTGGTCTATTTACTCCAATATTTTTTTACAGGAATCGAGGAAGAGAGAAGAAAAATCGAAGATTGAATAATCTAAAAACGAATATTCTCCTGCGAGATTATTTGCACAAACATTGTCATTATCATCTTCATTTAACAAAAGTTTTTTTTATAAAATAAAGATGATAGTGACAATGCAGATTTAACGCGGTATCTAAGAACCTTATAACGTCAAATGATAGGTAAGCATGCCAGGCTCTTATTATTGAACTTTAATGTTTTGGACTATGTTCAAGTTGTTATGTAGTAGAGAGAGAATGCATGATCTCGACACCTATCGACTCCATCCTTGTCATTTCAAGTAGTTTTCTTGACCCTTACCAAATTTTAACCTATATAATAATTTCATTATGAAGTCCAGATTAACAGACTCATCCATAACCTCAGCGTTTTCCCCCTAACACTTCAATAGTAATTAGCTTGCTTCACACATATCCAATATGAGATTTCGACTGTTTCCTCCTCATCAATCTATTATATTTTGAGTCCCATTTTACTCACCATCCTTAACTCATGTGCATTATTCGTTTTTCTAAACGGAACTGGTAACAATTTACTAGCTCTCTTTGTTGTTAAATAAATATTTTTTTAGTACGTTTTTATATTAAAAATTATAAAATAAAATCATAATAAATTAAAAAAACCTAACAATTTGAAAGGGAAAAAAAGCATTTATCCCCTACCCTAAATGTTGTGATTTCTCTCTCTTAATATATTGGGGGAAAAAACCTCCTTGGCTCATTTGTCGTACGCGTTAATTCATGTTTGGTGGGCCTATCCACAGCAAAGAGGTGGGGAATTGATGTTTGGCACAACTTTTTTTTATTTTCTTTTTCATGTCGAATCGAGAAAATCGAACCTGAGACAATATTTGAAAGAGATGGTTTTAATTTGATATTTGCTTATGGGAAAGTAAAATCTTCTTCTCTCGTCAGTTTGGTTGACCCTTTTAATTAATTTATTTTCAGGAATTTTTAGTAGGTGGTCCATTTGATAAGCATCCAGATATGTAGTGCTTGCGGCTAGTTGACCTTTTTATAATAACCGTCTGGTTATAATTTTTTTAGCTAAATTATAAATGCAATTCAAAAAATTTTAAATAAAAAAAGAAGAGATATGTAGTGCTTGCAGTTTACCAACTTGGTGTGCTTAAAGACCTTATAATCAATTTCATATTATGCCCCAATTTTGCAGTTTAATTTCAACATTTTGCAGATACCTATATATTATATAGTTGATATTTTATTTTTTGTACAAAATAAATAATGGTTGACATTGTTGGCACCAATTTTAAATTCACTCAGAGATTGAAGAACAAAATATTATGTACTTTGACTTTAACATGTATCCTCCTGAACCAGCCAAACATAAAAATAAAACTAAAATTCGGTTTTTGACTTTTAATTCCTCTGTCATCGGGCAAGCAAAGATTCAGAAATGTTTCCTAACATCTTTTCATTCCGCCGTATTCCATCCATTGCTGAGTTCAGCCCACAGGAAAAAAATACAAACAAACAAAGAAAGAAATAAAAACGTAACGTATTGCTTGAAAAAGGAGATAACAACACCGCAAGCGTATGTGACGTTGGCAATGGCAACACCTCCAAGGATTTGCATATTGTCATCAACTCTCTCTCTCTCTCTCTCTCTTAAAGATACAAATCTTTTGTTATGACTTTGGCATTGTGACTTTATTTTAGCTTAAGTTAAGCTTCCTCCAGTGTGCGTCGGGCATTGTTGAAACATATTGAACAATTAATTTGAAATCATCTATGTTAATTCTTATTACCCAACACCACAAAAAAATCTCTATTCAAAAATCCGTTCTTCCAAAAAAATTAGTCAAATCGATAATCGATGAAATATATTATAAGAAAATAGATAAATCAATTGAAATTTCATAATAATGATTTATGTTTAAATGGTGTCTGATTTGATTGAATTTTTTTTTTCAAGAATGATGGTTGAATTAAGATTTTTTTTTTAAACACAGGATATATAGTCTAAACTACAAAGGGTAGAGAGGATTCACTCACACACATATTACTAAGGTGTTATAGGGGTTCGAATATAAGACTGCTCTATATATAAATCAAGACATTTTTTTATTGGACTAGACTCCGTTAGCTGGACAGTACATGTGAAGACTTGAATAATTAATAATGTAATATGTGCTACATAATTAATAGTTTGGAAATACAATATGTAGAATTTTCCGCATAAGAACAATATTGATACACACACTATCCTTTAAAAAGCATTACCAATACCACAGAAAATTATGCGGCCAATGCAATGCAATTCCATTGTAACATCAGACTTCCACCCTCTGATCATATATAGATTCAATGCTGATCATGCATGGGCAGTGATAATCAAAGGGCAACCTACAAGTCATAGGCACTTTCACTTTCTTGGTTAGCTGGAACTAGTCTTCTATGATTCGTGCGAATTCCTTAATACAATTGTACACAAGTTATTAGGTTATTACGTGCTAGGAATAGTGTTCATCATATAGGCACGCATTTTACATGTACCCTATAAAATTCAGCCTCCGAGTATTATATCAGCACCAAAAACAAAAACAAAAATAATTGTGGCTATTTTGCAGTGATTTTCATTGACCTTGTTTTGAAGATCACCTGTATGCAGACAGTGCAATCATTTTCATACTATAAAAGATTTAATATACAACTAGTTTTGCTAGATCTGTATATATGTAGATGGGTTGCCTTGCATATATAGGTTTTTTAAAATGAAAATAGACATTATTAAATTTTAATTATCTTCGAGACTTTGAAGACCATAAATTATGTGCTAGTACTTTAAGCCTGTATGTGGAGGATAACTTCCTCGCATTGGTTTTCACCCTTTTTTTTTTTTGTATGTCACTCTTCACGTGAGGTGACACTTATTTGAAGTCACATTCACGTGATGAGAGAGATAATATAGAGAAGAGAATAAAAACCAGGGGCATGTACCCTATTGTGAAAAAACGTAGGTTGGTGGGTGGTGTTAGAGGAGAGAGTGGATGGCCATTCATGTTGTGAAGGGGTCAGTCGAGTGGCTAACTTATTAGACCCGCAACAATGCACTGCACATTGGATTTAGGCTAATACGATTGAGCCCTGCTGTATGCACCGCTGTCCAAATAAAAGATTAAGCTTATATATAAAGCCTATAAGATTCTGCGTCATCCATTAGGTCATGGATAAATCGTTATCATCCAGAAGTTCATCAGTCGGTCAACGGTGGACATATAAATTTATATTTAATACTAACGGCTAATCCTATTTTATATGAACATGTTGTATCAATTATATATAATTAAGATGCATTGTCACTTCACTTGTAGATGTGAGCAATTAACTAAGACAGTGTGTTCACTACTTTACACCCGAGTTCGAATCTCCTTCCCATCTATTAAGATAGGTGATATACTTCACTTGTAGATGTGAGCAATTAACTAAGACAGTGTGTTCACTACTTTACACCCGAGTTCGAATCTCCTTCCCATCTATTAAGATAGTTTAAGATATCACCGTGTCACAAAAAGATGCAGTGCCACTCATTTGAGTGTAGTTATGCACTTGCAAGAAAAACTATAGGCAAAAGACTTGGTGACTTCTGCTAGGCTAGCTTCCTTTGATGCGATTGCTACCAACTCCCTAAACTTAGTTCCATCAAACCGTTTTATACGTTCACCTTGAAAATATCCATATACTTTTTTCTTTTCTTTTTTTAATTTATTTTAAAATACGTATGATTTGATGAGAGGTCTCAATATATACCATCAATCATTTTCTAGGAAAAATGTTTGAGGTTTCCCTCTTGTGGGATGTCAGTCTTTGTATACGGTCTCGTTGGAAGTTGCTTGGAAATTGTTGGCAAACATCAGATAGGAATTTCTCATTTGCCACTTCAATACTTGTGACAGTAAACAAGACCAACTTAAACAACCCAAATTATAATTTAACATGTATGCAAACATTTTTAAGGTTGTGTTTGGTTTTACCATTTGTTCCATGTTTTTGTTCTCTTATATACAGGCGGAGAAGAAAAACCAAAGATAAGATTAATATTTGTTACCAGCTGGTTGAGAAACTGTCTGTACAAGTAACAAAAACCCATCATGTCCGACAAATAGAGGTGATCTAGGGCTTTTGCCTTGGGCCCTTTCTGAGTATTTTCGACTCGGTTTTTTTAAAAACTGAATTGGCTTGGCTCACTAACTTTGGTCTGGTTCCATTCATTATTTCTATTGTCACAGTTTATTCAAAAATGGAAGTCACTTCATGTTGCACTCCTAAAGGCAAACACACGTGACATGACACACCTCCAAATATGGTCCCCAATAGAAAAAATGAATGGAAGTAGAACCACTTGTAAAAAGGTGCCTAGACTTTTCAAGTTCAATCCTTAAACCAAAAAGCAATTTAATTACGTGGTTTCCTATCTTCCAAACACTTAATCAGTTAATGATCCTTGCTAATGGGATTTAATTTAATGAAAAATGGCCTTCATTTGTAAACCAATAGTCTTAAATTCGAATACCCAAAACACCTTGACAATGTGTGTGAAAATCTCCCCTCCTTCTTCCTAACTTTGACAAACAAAAAAAACAGTTAGCCATCTTTTATATATGTAGTTTGCTTGCATCACTGGCAGGAGTTAAAAAGTCCTTTTCGAGTTACGCATTTCCTTTTACATGAATTAGAACATGACTTGCATGAAATCCGGCAAGAAATTATTTTTAAAAAGAGCATTATAAGATGACGACGATGGAATTAATATTCTGATTTGGAATACCAAGTTTCCCTCCTACTCTTCCATTATTATATGCAACTTGGTAAGAGCAAGCAACCCAATTCAAAATATAATGGAATGGCTTGACACTAGGCTTCATTTTTGCTACCATTGCATCGGGTTCTGGCCTTATTCTTTTGTGACTTATACTCCAATGATTGATTTGTATCTTTTGCCTTCATCACAACCATGTTTGATCTTCTTCTTTTTTTCCATAGCTAATGATTTTATCAAGTGGTTAACAGTATTCAGTTTTGCATTCGAAGTTTCGTGTTCAATTACTCTTTTTTTTTTCTTGTATAAAATAAAGGAACTTACAAAGACAATCCCCTAGAGTTCCCAACATTCCGTACATCAAAATAGATATTTACTATGCTAAAAAGAAAATTAGAAAACCAGGCACAAGGGGCTGTAAAAAGTTACGTCCTATATTTGCTAAAAGATCTGCAATTACCCCTCTAATAAAAGTGATGTTGACAATCTTTGGAAACTTGTAATTACAATATAAATAACCAGGGAAATGCCAAAGAAGAAACCGTGTGGTTATTTCTAAGATAATGAACTTAATCATAAATAAATGAAGAAGCAAGAGATAGAGAGAGACTTTGTTAAAGAGTTGACCGGAGAAGCTGCGCCAGCAATTGAAGCCAAGTATATGCCTAAAGATGCTAGAATTGATTCTAAGGTCAGTGACCCTTTAAATAGTCAGCTACTTTGCTCATTAATATCCACGCCATAACCCAACAGCACGACAACATCTTCTTCTCCCTCCTCCAAATGCTAAGTTCAAGAAGCAGGTTAGTTCCTGCAATCTCTGTTTTCTTTTGATTTGTACCTGCAAAGTTTTCAGACTTTGATGCATGAAATGAAATGAAAGCCTAACAGTTAAGTTCCATGTTTTTCGGAACTGGTTTCTTAATTTGGAAATTAGGACCACTTAAAGTAGATAGACTTTTACTTTTTCAAGGTAAAAGGTGATCGTCATGGTAGGGCAGCCCCTTGATCTTCCATTGGAAGTTGAGGGTTTATGTATCCAACCAGAGGAGGGTGCCCATATCACACTAAGGCTCTACTTTTAAGGGCTGTTTTTAGCCTCTGTGTTGCTGAATTTTTAGGAAAAACATGCTTCAATTGTTTCTTTTCATTGGCTCAACCAAGAAAATAATACCATAATTAGAACAAATGCTCATGAACCAGAGTTTGCTTGTTCTGAGCACACTTGAGGTCTGCCTTGTCCAGAAAAACTTGTGTGAAACTGCTATCTCCGGTCAACAACGGTGTGCCACAGGTGATAATTTTTTCACTTGGCATACTGTGATTGGACATATATAGCAAAGCAGTGTTATCTTCGTTCCACACAAGCGTTTCTCCTGCCTCGTCCCACATGCACCATACTTCAAAATATTTCTTCACTTAGGACCGACTCCTTGGAAATTTTGAAACTTCCTCAGTTCTGATTTGTTTTTTTTTTTTTTTTTTTCACACAAATGATATGAATTCCAGTTTCTGGACCAAAAAAATATGTGGCGTTTGTTTCTCTGTCTGTGTTTTTTCTCTTGTTCAATTAAAGCCATTCATGGAGTATGCTTGCAACTTGCAAGTTAGCCCCATATGGCAGGCCCTTGATGTTCCCCTATCTGTCTTCATTCATTCAAATCCCATAAAACCTACCATTTAATTTCTGTAAATAAAAAATACTTTGTCGATTCTTCCTCCCTTTTTTTAAATATATTTATTTTGTCTTGATATGAAAAAGTCTACGTACATTATGGAATGAGAAATTTTTATCTTTAGTACAATAATTGAGAAGTTAGAATATGTCACTTCTGGATGACGTTTTGAATCGAATTTGAAAAACAAAAATATATCTGTTTAAAATTAAAAAAAAATTACTCCTCCTTTGAAGTCAATAGTCAACCACAGTCAATTTGCCAAAACGCTATAAACAAAACCAGCGGTGCAAGTACTACAATACAAAGTTACAAACGAAAAATGGCCTGCGTGAGCTGAGCCAAGTAGTTGGTCCATCAATTCCATCGATGCAGACCTGCAGACTGCAATGAATAAAAACAAGCATTTCCTTTGAAAATTCAACATCCTGCTCCTCCTTATGTCAAAGTGATTACAAGCTAGAAGAAAACTTGGTTGGTTCCCATGTCTTTCTTTCCTTCTTTCACGGTAACACATAGTCATGAGCTAATTTTTCCTCTAAGTGGGTATGCTTCTAGAAAGTTATGATTTATGATTTTGATTGATCTGGGGTCACCAAAAAATGATGGGAATTTTATTTATTTATTTATTTATTATTTATCATATGGTCAATTAAGTTGCGGAAACAATATGTTTCTTGTATTTTCTTGCTTCTGATGCAGTGATTATTGATTTTTCATATGCAGAACAATTTAATTTTCAGCGGGCAATTACTAGCAAGCGATGGCTAAAGAGCAATTGGGAGTGCTTAATGCACTCGATGTGGCCAAGACTCAGTTGTACCATTTCACTGCAATTGTGATTGCAGGAATGGGGTTTTTTACTGATGCTTATGATCTGTTCTGCATTTCCTTGGTCACCAAGTTACTCGGCCGCATATACTACACGGACCTAAACCAGCCAAAGCCGGGCACATTGCCTCCCAATGTGGCTGCTGCTGTTAATGGTGTGGCTCTATGTGGCACCTTAGCAGGCCAGCTCTTTTTTGGTTGGCTTGGTGACAAATTGGGTCGTAAAAAGGTCTATGGGATCACCCTTGTTCTCATGGTCCTATGCTCCGTTGCATCAGGACTTTCATTTTCTGATCACCCAAAGGGTGTGATCACCACTCTTTGCTTCTTCCGGTTCTGGCTTGGATTTGGCATTGGTGGTGATTATCCGCTTTCAGCTACAATCATGTCTGAGTATGCCAACAAAAAGACTCGCGGGGCGTTTATAGCCGCGGTGTTTGCAATGCAAGGATTCGGTATTTTGGGTGGTGGGATTGTGGCTTTGATTGTGTCAACCGCGTTCGATCACAGTTTCAAGGCTCCTGCATACTCTGTGGACAGAGCTGGTTCTCTTGCGCCTCAAGCTGACTTTGTTTGGCGTATCATTTTGATGGTTGGAGCTCTCCCTGCTGCTCTAACTTACTACTGGCGTATGAAAATGCCCGAGACAGCTCGGTACACAGCCCTTGTGGCCAAAAACGCCAAGCAAGCTGCATCAGACATGTCTAAGGTGTTGCAAGTTGACCTTGAAGCTGAAGAGGAAAAACTAGAGAAAATTACTCGAGAGAAATCCAATACCTTTGGTTTGTTCACCAAGCAATTTGCTCGTCGCCATGGTCTTCACTTGCTTGGCACCACTTCCACTTGGTTCTTGCTAGACATTGCCTTCTACAGCCAAAACCTTTTCCAAAAGGACATCTTCAGCGCCATTGGGTGGATCCCGAAAGCAGAGAGCATGAATGCAATTCATGAGGTTTATAGAATTGCAAGAGCACAAACACTCATAGCAATGTGCAGCACTGTCCCTGGATACTGGTTCACTGTCTTCTTCATTGATTACTTGGGCAGGTTTACAATCCAGTTGATGGGTTTCTTCTTCATGACAGTGTTCATGTTTGCATTAGCAATTCCTTACCACCACTGGACCTTGAGGCCCAACAGAATTGCATTTGTTGTCATCTACTCATTCACCTTCTTCTTCGCCAATTTTGGACCCAATGCCACCACATTTGTTGTGCCAGCTGAGATTTTCCCAGCAAGGTTGCGGTCTACGTGTCACGGTATATCAGCTGCAGCTGGGAAGGCTGGGGCTATTGTTGGAGCATTTGGGTTTTTGTATGCAGCACAGAGCAAGGACCCTACAAAGACTGATGCAGGGTACCCACCTGGTATTGGTGTGAAGAATTCTCTAATTATGCTTGGTGTGATCAACTTTTTCGGCATGGTGTTTACTCTGTTGGTGCCAGAATCCAAGGGAAAATCACTTGAAGAGCTGACTGGTGAGAATGAAGAAGAAGAGGGGGCAGAGCAGCAGGCCAATTCTACTAGAACTGTTCCAGTTTGATGGGGTCGTTTAATCAAAGCTTTGTGAATTTACAATGGTTTTTATTTACTTTATTTGTGATGCAATAAAAATAATTTTTAGATATATATATATATATATATATATATATGCTTGTGGAAGCCTAATTGCAGAAGCTATTGTATCGTGTTTTCGATTTGTTTCGATTGTGTATGTTGTTTATTTGTACGATTTTTATTTTGTTCTGTTTTGAAATATATTTCCACCTCTTTTTGCTTGCAATTGTTTGAACAAGCCTAATGGATATCTTGGAGTTGGGGGAAAGCATATGCAACCTAGTTTGCAAGCCCAAATTTGAACCCATTTCCTTCTGTTTTCTGAATTCAACCAGAGATGCTCGAATATGAAGGATTTTAGTCTAAAACTTTTGTTCAGGGAAAAGTGGTGTAGTTGTTTGTTGCTACTTGCATCTCTTCCTAGACAAAAGCATATATACCCTTCAACCAACGGCAAGACGCAAAATGCAAAAAACTCAGGAAAATATATAGGTGCCCTTCACACGGGTATTTTTTATGATACTAAAGCAAAGTTCAGTGCGACGACCAACTAGCTCTTGCTCTAATGGCTTTTCTTCTCGATGTGAAAGGATTTTACAAGTTCGAATATAAAAATAGTGCAAATACAAACCAGTTCTGCAAATGCAAAATTTGATGTAAGTAATGTCTGTCTCCGTCTTCCAGTATCCAGAATCTGAGAGATATGATCAAATGACCGGTCTAGTAGTTGTAGTTCATAGCATTCATGATGATATGTCAAACACATGCCGGAATGTTAGAGCCATTTGTGTTGGACCATCTGAAATTGGATTTTTTGTCTCTCCTTCTTGGTTAAGGTTAAACTAGAGTGACACTTCAGGTTTTCTGACCCCCAAAAAGTGACAATGGGGGCAGAGTTAAGCTTGAAGTCTTAATTCCAACCCTACATACAATAATTAGAAAACAAAACAACAAAAACTGTGAAACCAGAAAAATGTGCAAGTTTGTGAGACCCTATTCAAGAGGAAGAGAATTTGACTACCAAAAATGAGGAAAAATAGGTCAAGATTTGAACGGTTCGGCCGATTTTTTGTCCACAAAAAAATCTGTCTGTTGCATGAATATATTGTATGCATAATTAATATTAGAAGAGGGTAATGTGAAAACAATATTTTGAACCTATTGGCAGCCAAGAAAATGCTTAATTATTGGACTGGTAAACTGGCAAAGTTTAAAACGAGATGGTTTAGACTGTTTTGGTGAAAATGGTGGGTAGGATTTCCAGTCATTGACTCTTACCAGCTTTGCTGTACTAGTAGCTAGCTTGGCTTGAAAGGGAAGGTCATCACTTCACTAGGATGACAAGTTGACTAGACAAGTCAAAAAGTTTGGAAAAGAAGGCATGGGGATAAGGAGGAGGGTGAGAGAAGGTGCATGTGCATCACTAATTTGAAATTAATTATGTGCCTCACACTTCTTAATCATCTAGCAAATCACTTGTAGATATTAATAATGGATTTGAAGGTTCATAACAAATGTATGAAAAGATCTATATAAAGTTAAAATCTTACTAAAAGTTCATCCTTTTGTGTCAAATTGTTATGAGCATTGATGCAAGACATTTTGCAGGCAACGCGGCTGCATTCAGTTCAGTTATTTTCTCGCATGCTCACTTCACTTGGTGACAGATTTGCTTCTAAATCTCTTGGCTCATGTGATTGGGATCGCTTGCTCCCGACACTTGGAAAATACGTAAACATGTTTTTCATGAATGAAATCATCTTTTTCAGATTTGCGTCTAAATCTCTTGGTCCAAAATTGTCTTTGACGTGAATGAAATCATCTTTTTCCCCTGTAGAGTAACATGTTAGCTGTAACTTGTAAGCATACACAAAGAAGAAAAGGACATGCTGCAACTTGCAAGGATACCAAGACTCTTTGAGACAACTTGGTTGCATCATCTTTAGACTTGTTAGTTCTTCTTTCAGTTTCGATCAGCATACGAAAATTTTGGATAAAATATATACACTTCCTGCGATATTTTCCTTCACCAAAATTTCAAAACTTGCCAATCTTACATTTGGGAACCATGTTCTCATTATGTATAACTATAAGTTGGTCCACATAGAAATATTGAAACGCCATCCAACTAGTTCTCTTTCATGTGACATCACGTCAACAAAAACAACTTTGAAACCACAAATACATGGGTAAGTTATAGCGGCGGTCCTACGTTTTGGAGGTACTAGGTGAACATCCTAAATGAGGCCTTCTACTGTATATGTATATTTATGTGAATTTTTTTTTCTTTCTGTGAGTTAAAAATATATTATATGAACTCAAATTCACAATTGTAACATAAAAGAAACAATCAATGTGTAATTTACACAGCAACTTTATAAAATGCATCACTTAAAAATGTCACTCATTTTTCATTTTTCGATTCAAAAATATCAATTAACATAATCAAGTTTTTCTCCCACGTATTTTTCAGTTTCCTAATTGATTCAACTAGTTAATTGATTTAAGTTATAAGTTTTAAAAAAAATTAGGTCTTTATTGAGTTTTCTCTTTTTAATTTTGAATTTTCTCTTTTTTCATTTCGCTTTGTCTGCTTGTGCCCAGGGCCTCTCCTGGTAGGTTAACTTACGTGTAGCTAGGGATATCTTTTTTTCTTTATGATCAGGTTGGTTGAATGAATATAATGACCTCACTTTCGTGAGAACTCAGAAACTTTGGTGGTCCAACTTTTCTTGGCATTCATGAGTTGTTTAAATCTATATGGCTAGCTTTTCTTTTGAAATCGTAGCTTTTTTACTTTGACATACATATTAATCTGTGCTAAGCATCAAAACACCATGCATGCATGTTTTTCATGCGAATATCTCAATTTAGATGCTTTTTTCTAGACCAAAAGCTTTGCATTTCAATTCAAAGACGTATCAAAAATGTGGTAAATGTGGTACCACCTCTCTAATAGAGGTGGAGTCCACCAATATAATGGGGTTCACCTCTATTAGAGAGGTGGTACACAATATGGTATGAAAAATGTGGTAAACTTAACATTTTCCATCAACTAATCACATATATTATTTATTTAAGACTCCAATTAAACTTCTATTATGTGTTATTGTCATTTGACAACAATATTAGATAAAAAGAGCATTTTAATACATTTTTACTTTAAAAAATTTCTCGTAGCCTTGGTCTACTGGTACGATTCTTTCTCTTTCGAAAATTAGAAGATATCTCAAATTCAAATCTCTGTCCTCATTAATCAAAAAAATAAAAATCATTTTGGACAATGTATATATTTTCTTCTTTGTAATGCTAGGGGAGCAACTCGTCTCAATTTTTTTCTTTTTTTCTTTTTCCTATAATTGATCTGCTACCCACCCATAGTGGCTGGGGCTATCTTATCTCAGTTTTTAATATCAACTAATATGACACATACCATAACAATTGGTATGAATAAAGACATAAAATTAAGTTCATGCAAACAAAAATCTAGTTAAATTAGGAAATGCACCCAAGTCTATTGTATTTATATATTCCTCTCGGATTTTAATCTTGATTTGATGTTCACAAATACTGAATGACAGAGCATAATTAAATTATAGAAGCTCTCATAGAAATTATTCCAATTTTCCTTTTTCTTTATAATTCCCTCATATAGTCATCAAAAGAATAACACAATGGAATAAAGTTAGACGGTTAGACTCTAAAACTAAAATGGGTCTTGCAAGGAGCTTGTAGATGTTGTGATTAAAAGTAATTTTTCTTGCACCCAAGATCTTGTGTTCAAATTCCCTCCTTCAATATAGTTTCTACAAAATAAAATAAAAATGAGTTATGTATTTGGACGTAGGGAATAGTCAGAAAATTTTTTGTATGGGTAAAAAAAAGGGTTTTGGGAAAAATAAAGTTACTATGTTGACTAATAGGAAAGATAGGGTCAAAGAAGAGAGGTAATGTGAGTGAGAAATAAGGGGGGGAATATGCCTGGTAAAAACGAAGATTCCTCTGAACATTTACTGAGAGATGATGAGGGTCTGTTGCAGTTAAATACGGAACCAACCCCGCTTCCCTTCCCTCCATTCCCATACTTTCGCTCGCTCGCTCCTCCTTTTCTCTCTGAGTCTAAATATAATACAAAGAAAACCACTCTCCTTAGCTTCATCACTCTCTTTAAACCTCTCTGTTTTCTTTTTCCACTAGTAATTGCAGTAAGACAAGGCATTGGTTTTTCTCCTTGCAGTGTGATTTCCTCATAATTGCATTCAGATTCTCTCACCTTCGTTTTCAGCTACGGCTACAAGGTTTGCCGATTCTTTCCACTCTACCTTTTTTTTTTTTTTTTTCTTTTTGCTTTGATTTTTCACTCATGTGGGTTTGTTTTGTTCATATCTGTTCTTCAATTGCCTGCATAATTTGGGATCAATCAATGCCTGGAATTTTCAATTCCTTTCTTTCTCAGCTCTCACAAGCTTCATTCTTTTCCATGAAAGTTTATAAATTGTAACATATTGCAGAGATTTATCTAATGCACATACATTTGTTCTTTGTTTTGCTAAGCCTTGTGTTGCATTTTGCAACGTTATCAAGAACCCAATATAAAAATTTAGAAAAGGCAAACACTTTTTCTTGATTTGGGCACGTGAAAATCAGTTTCTTTTCATCTTTGGTGTTGGATGGTAATTGGGTAATTACCGTAATGTCAAGCAACTTCGCCATCTTTTGTTGCTCTTGTTCAAGAATATTCCTGGATGTGTCTTTTCTGTTTCTTCATACTTCACGTCTGTTCTCAAAGAAAGCAGAGGAAAAAGGGAGATATTTTATTTGCGTGACAGATTTTTCAAGCGGTGAAATGAAAAAGTGTAACTGAAAATCATACTATATAATCTGGGCTTCTAAAGCACAATTCTTTCATAAGTTTTCTGCTTCAAAGTAAAATTATAAAGGTTTGTTGCTTTCAACTTTTGCGTTCTCTAAGCTCCTGTAGTATTGGAGATCATTTCCCTGTGTGTTTTTTTGTTTCTAGTTCTTTCTTTGTTGTGTAGTGAATCATTAATTCTCCTTTCTTTGATGGAAATTGGGTTGCATAAGAAATTATTTAACTCTATGTCTACCCCTTTTATTTTGTCTGTTTAGAGCACAGAAAACGAGTAGTTGTAGTTGCAGTTGTAGATGCAGATGCAGCTGTGTAGTTTGACCATATCCCTGCTTTCAAGAATTTTAAATTCACTGTTTGAAATTCATATGTAAATCCATCTGTCTGCTAATTCAGCTGCATCCATTAGCAATTTAATATATTCTGACTGATGAACATTTAATTTAGTTTCTGAATTTGACATAGACCAACTTTTGTTTTCTTGTTATAGAAGAAGGAAAGTATTTTATTCCACTTTCTTTAGAATTAATTTCACTTTATTGACCCATGACTTCCTGTGCTCTGGGTCATTTTCTCATGTTTCCTTTTGTTGTCATCATTATCGCGAATTGGGTCTACCACAATGGAAAAACCTCTTTAGAGGTGTTAAGTTTGAACTACTATTACATGACATTAATTTTGTGTGTGTGAAAAATTTTCCTCTTCATTTGCAAATTAGAGGTCTTAAGTTTGAACTCCTATTACATGACATTAATTTTGTATGTGTGAAAAATCCATCCCCCTCTAGTTTAGACTATCACTTCCCCTCATGCTTCTCCTAAAATAAAAGGTCGTGTGGTTTTTAAAACTCATCTGTTCACGTAAGCTCATTGATTGTAGAGGAATCAAATCAACCCCTATTTTGTCTTCTTCTCAATACCTGTTTTCTTTTCTCTTTTGTTGTGCAATCACAAGTTTCATAGATTGATTTTTTTTTTCTGCAATCAAAATTTCAGGTTAAACAGTTGAAGAAAATACAACAGGGCAGACCGACTTTAGAGAAGGGGTGATTTTGTGATGGCCAGGGAACAACTGGAGGTGCTGAATGCACTTGATGTGGCGAAAACACAATGGTACCATTTCACAGCAATTGTGATTGC